>NC_090159.1:630000-750000 GCF_017916325.1 Leishmania martiniquensis
GCAGCTCCACGGTGTGCTCCTGTCGCTGCTTCACGTAGCGGGAGGCCTGGCGAAGGTCATCGTGCAGCTTTGCGGTGATGGAAGCATAGCGCGCAAGCTCGACATCGCGCTCGCGCAGCATCTCGCTGTACTTTGCCTGCAGCTCCTGCTCCGCGTGGTGGTGGTCGTCCAGCAGCTGTGTGATGCCCGTCTTGTATGCCTGCGCCTCGGTCTCCACCTCTCTCATCTTGCTTTCCAAAAACCGGACCACCTGCGCCGAGTCGACTTCGTGCTGCTGTAGTGCGGCGCGCAGCTTCGCATTCTCGGCAGCCGCCTCCTTGTACTGGTTGTAGTAGGCGTCCGCGGCAGCTTTCGTGGCGGCCAGGTCGGTGCCGGCGAGCGAGGCAAGGAACGCGTCACCACTTGTGACGGCAGCGCGCTGCCGCGGTTCCGCAGGGCGACCGGTGGCGGCGCTGGAGCGACCCTTATGCTGGGCGCTGGAGAGCCCAGAAATCGCCCTCGGCCTCGCCTCGTAGCCGCTTAAAAGGCTGACGCGGTTGTTGCCGGACATCGCGGAGATGCCCGAAGCATCGCGCGGACGTTGGGCAGGAGCGGCAGTGGCTGCCACCGACTTGGGTAGCGACGGAAGTGCCGCGGCCGCGTTTGGGCCGCCACTCATATTGGCTCTCGTGGAGTAGATGTATGTGTGTATGTATGCCAACCATGTAAAAGGGGTGCCACGGGGGAGCAGACACGACCGCGCACCAATGCCACGACGCGCGCGCGTTCCTCGCTTGCACAGACAGCTTTGCGCGTATTGAAAACACTGCGGCGTGAGGACGAGCGATGGTGTGCGTATTCGTAATGGTGGCGGGGGGGGGGGTGCCGAGGGCTCGGCAGAGCTTTTTAAACGTAAAGGGACAATCGGAAAGGCGAAGAGGGAGTGCATCGGATGGAGGAGCCAAACAACAGCTGAATCAGCGGCAGCGACGAGCCGTGCGACCTTGACCCCCCCTCCTCCCTCCCCCACCTTCCTCGGTTGGCGGCTGGCCAGGGGGCGGATGCTTTCGAGTGGGGGGCGCTTGCACGCATGGCCGCGCGTGAACACGGCTTGCAGAGAGGGAGGGTCGCGCTGGATCGTCTGTGTCGCCGTTATGGCACGCATGCGCGCCCGCATATTTTAGCATACGATCAAACGGAAGGAGTACCACGGCACGCTAGAAGGGGTATGCGAGAGAGACACGCACACCCATCCGCACACGCCAGGCGCATGGGCAGCCGCAAGAGTGGTGGTGACGGAGGCGGAAGGAGAGGAGATGCGAGGCGCGTCTTCGACAATATCCCACTACCATGAGGTCGGCAGTGCTTCGTCGTGTGCGTTCGGTCTGCAAGCGCTTTCCGCGCCGCCGTCGCCTATGCGTGTCTTGTCTCCGCCGTTTACTCTTCCGTCCCCCGCGAGCCCACCGCTCTCTTCATCGTCCGCCATAGACGCAGGCAACAAGTCGCCGATCACTTCTCCTGAGAGCTCCACGAGCCGTGTAAAGTGCGGCGCTGCGCCGGGGCGGAAAAGGTGCATCAGCACCGACCCCGCCACACTCACGTTGAGCGAGTCCACCATCGCGTTGGGTAGAGGCAGCGAGACTAGCTGGTACGGCACACCCCACTGGCCCTTCAGGTCTCGCAGCCCGCGCGCCTCCGAGCCGAGGATGACCATTGCGCCCAGCCGCGGCGGCGGAGGGGCTCGGAGGCTGTTACTGTGAGCCACCGACGCGTCTCCACTGACCACCGGCGCGGCCGCTTCCTTTTTTGTAGCGTTGCATACGTGGAAGCGCTTCGCTACCTCGAAGGCCGGCTCCACCTCCTGCGACGGCACCGCCAGAAGCGGCAGGAGGTGATGCTGCGCCGCGATGCCGGAGAGCAGCGACACGCAAGCTTGCTCCGCCACCTCCGTTTCGTAGATACGCAGGGTCGGGCTCAGCGCGGTGCCATCGCTCGCCCGCAGCACCTTCTCCTGCGTCGGGTCTGCGCAGTTGACGAGGACAACAGCGTCGTAGGCCATATCTGCAGCGGCACGCAGCAGCAATCCGACGTTGCTGGGGATGCGCAGCCCTACCAACACCAGCATGGCCCCCACAGCGTGGTGAGCGAAGGGGCTGTGCAAGGGCCGAGCTGCCTGAGGCCCTGTCGGCGAAGGCGTATCTGACGGCGATCGGGTGTCGCTCGTGCTTGGCACTAAAGTTTCACTTTGAGCCGGCTCTGGTGGTGGGGCCAGCAGTGCTGTCGCCTCCGTGACGCAGTTCTCTGGCAGCGGGAACTCGGCAGCGTAGCCATCGCTGTATTCGGCACTTAACAGATGCCGCTTCACATCCACGGGCGAGCAGCGCACGATCACAGTTGGGAGCGCCTCCTCGAGACACCACGCCGGCACTGCGGACTCCGTCTTTGGCACGTACACGACGTGTGGCCGGATGTTGTACGTGCGCCAGATACGCCGAATCGCGCTGGCGCCTCCCACGACGCAGGCGGCATTCGCCTTGCGCATATGCTTGTTTGAGCGCAGCAGCTTTGTGGCTGTCCACAGGTGCTGGCCTCGCACCTCCTGCGTTGGCGTGATGGCATATGTGTCCTGCACGTCCTCGAGGACCACCGGCTTGACAATCGCACAGAGCTGCGGATAGGGCGGCAACGGTGCAGAGCCAGCGGAGCGGTGAAGCTGTGTCTCCGGCTTCGAGGTCCGAGTTCTACCGGAGTGGTCCACAGCTGCACGCTTGGCGTCTTTCCAGGTCGAGGTGGTGGAGTCAACAACTTCAGCCTCCGCCACCGTCTTCGCACTCACAGCTGCCTGCTGATTGTGTAGCCGTGACTCCGGCGCGCCCGTGCGCCTCGGCCGGCGACCACCGCCAACAACTGTTCCGAATGCGGGCGTCCGCCGTGATGCATATCGCAAGCAACAGCGCGAAACGGCGAACATGCCGGCCTCAGGGAGTGCGCAAGGGGCACCTCACAGACGTGGCGCAAATGGGAGGGGAAGGAGGGAGGGGAGTGCAGCGCAGAGGCCACCCCTTCAAATCACACGAGTTTTTTGTGCTGGTGTGCATGGGGTGCCTGCGTGGATGGCAGGAAGCGACAGCACCGATGAGAGGGCAGAGAGAGAGATCAGCAGCAGCAGCAGCAGCACCGGCAGGGGATATGCGATAGGGCAGCATCACCGCACGGCGACACACCTGCATACATGATGCATCAGGGATATGCTACGCCACAACACATGCACACGTATGTGCAAGTAAGCGCGAGCGCACCACAGAAAAGCGGAAGAAGAGCAAGCGAAGCGACAACAATGCCGATGCCCGTGCCGACAGGAAGTTCTCCACCCCTTCGCTCACCTGGAGGAGGAGGGGGGGGGGAAGGGGGCTGCTTTGGTGCACCGCAGGTGTGTGTAGGGGCACCAGCACTTCTGCCCTGAGCAAGGGGGGAGGGTGGTGGGCGCTTCTCCAGCAGCGCAAACATCAAGACAGGCAAAGAGGCATATGACGCTAGCGGAAGTTCGGATGAGAGCGCATGCTGCGACACCATCCCCCAGTCGCCGTGCCGGCGCGGGAGAGTCGCACGTCCTCCATCCCGTCGCTCTCTCGGTCGAGCGCCTCGCGCAGCTCACGCGGCAACACATCGTGCGTAAAGTTATCCCACTCTGACTCCTTGCCGGATTGGATGGCTTCCTGCCGCGCCTCGTCACGGCTGCGGCGCCGCTGCATGCGCCGCTTGCGTTCCTGTCCATGCTGAATGACTTTGTGCAGGGTCAGATCCTCGCGGAACTCGCGCTTCTCTCGGCTCTTGCGCGTCACGAGGTAGTCAGCGCGGTGATGCCATTGAATGAACGTCTCCTGCAGGAACTTCGCCGTCTTGCGCTGGTCTTTGGTATGGAGCCAGCAAAAGTCGTCTTCAGCGCGGCGCTGCACGCGCTCCATTAGCTCCCTGCTCCACGCGATATCGGATGAGCTTGTGCCGCCCTCAGAGTGGTTGCGCAGTCCGCACCGCAGACGCTCCTGGTCGTTCATGTAGTTTGCCAGAACCTCCGCCTCCTTCGTCGGTGGCAGTGAAAAGCTGAGCTCCGTGTAGAACCACTCCAGTCGTGGGGTGCACTTGAGCTCCTCGGCGAGGGCCATCGCCTGGCCGAGAAAGAGGTATTGGGCGCCGTGGTTCAGAAAGTCAAAGCGCTTGCTGACGCGCAGCTCCTCTGTCTCTGGCACGGCGCTGCTCGGGACAAGATACCAGCCAGCCGGCTTCGTTGTCCAGCAAGACGGCGTTATGGCGATGGCCCCGTGGGTGACGAGCCGCGACACAGGCGTGCGCCGCAGCATGGGTGGCTTCGCGGAGCTAAGTGCATACGCGTGTGTGTGTGTCTCTCTCTGCGGGTTCACCTGCGGGGCTGATGCTATGCAGATGAGCGCCGATCGGCGCACGAAAGAAATGGCTACGGATAAGTAACGTAATACATAGAGGGAGAGAGGATCTAACGAGGGAGCGAGTGTGGCAGAGACGAGGAGGAGGGGCGGGTGTGCATGCAGGTCTGCGTGTGTGTGCGTGTGTGTATGTCTAATGAGCTTGGCGAGAGAAGTGGCACCTTCACGGACACCGCCAACGTGCACGCGCAGGGGCAGGTGTGTATCGACCCACAGTGCCTGATACGTGCGCGCGAGAACGCAGCGTTGCTTTTTTTTTCGTTCCTGCAGGACAACTGCATCCGCGTCGGCAGAGGGATGATGACAAGTCGACAACATGCCGGGAACGCTTAGTGGGGATGATGATGATGATGGGTGGGGCGCGGATGGATCGGTGTCGTCGCCGCTCGGCTTGCTCTCCTATCGGGGGGCTCTTCGTTACGCCCCCCTTCCTTGCCCCCGTCGCCCTCGCCCATCCCTCAGGAAACAAAGGCTCGCTCTTCGCGCATGGGCGCTGCTGTTGGACGTGCACCCAACACCTCCCCTCTCACCCACAGGCTCATTGCAGCGCCAGGCAAGCCGGGCAGAGGCCGATGGTGTTAAGTACGAAGTCGTTGCAGGCGTTGCAGCGGTACGAGGCACACGCGCTGCACTGCCAGACCTGCGCCCCATTCACCGCCAAGGCCGCCGCTGCTGAGGAGCCGACGGGGCTGCCAGGTCGGCTATGTGTGTTCCCCATCATCACGGTGTCGAAGACGCTGGTCATGCAGAGACCACACCGTATCGGATGCTGCGCTGTTCCTGTGGCAGCGCCGCCTTGTTGCACGATTGCCGTTCCTGCAGCGCTTAAGGTGTGAGCCATCGATGCTGGCGCCGATGCGTCCCGCACTACACGCAGCAGCTTTGCCGGCGGCACCAGAGAGTTGTGCGACACAAACGTGCTGTACAACATCGGCGCGCTGCACAGCAGTAGGCGGCACATGGGGCACGTTGTGGGGACCCTGAGTTGAATGAGATGGCACTGGGGGCAAGCTAAGTAGAGGGAGCGTGATGATGCGGTCGATGACGGCCCTCCGTTCTCTGACGATGGTGCCTCCAGATACACGGGGCATCCAATAGGTATCAGGCGGGGTGCATCATCACCGTCATCATCATGGCCGTCCGCCTCCACCTCGCTACCAGCCTCGCGGGGTCGCTCGACCTGCTGCTGGTGGCCACCTCTCTGGTGCCTTTTTCTTCGCGCCAGGGCCGTCTTTGAGCGGTGCGCCGTCGCCAGGTCGTCCATGATGTGCAGCAAATGGTCGTAGCTGAGGGGGCAATACAGTGTCCCTCCCGTTTCCACGGTGCATACCTCAAAGACATGTACAGCACCGACGAGAGAGACAACACTGATGCGGATGGACAGGGCGGCCATGAGACTCACGACGGCAAAGATGTCTGAGGGGTCAATTAACGTGACAGAGGCTGTCAAGACAAAGACGCTGAGCTGCGTGGCTGACCCCTTCCACGCTGCGCGCGGGTCGCGAGCGGCCGCCGCCGACGCCGGCTGCTTGGCCGCCGTTGCCGCAAGGGCCGCTACCTCGCGCATGTCCACCAGCTCCGACATGGCCATCCGCAGTCCGTTTTCCATGGATGTGCTTCCGGAGCCGCCGTGCAGAAATACGTCGCGCTCCAGCACGTCGACGATCTCGCTGTGGTTGGTGGTGCACGGCAGCAGTCGGTGGCTAATGCCGTCTCGCATCACCACCACCCCAAGGGATGCGAGTGGCGTCGAGTCGAGATACCGCTCCACCAACCGCAGCACTGGTGGCCGCATGGCAAGCAGGTAGTTAGGCAGGTAGTCTGAACTGCTGTTCATGGCCTCGCTGCCATCGAGGAGGAGGACAGTGCGCAGCATTGTGCCAGAAAAGAAACAGGGAGGGAGGGGGGGGCCGGTGGCGGCCGCGCGCCCGAGTTGCTGCGATTATGAGCGGGTGAGCGAAGAGAAAGGGATGGAAAACGTCAGCGTATGCTCCCTGTCGCTTTGAGTGCACGCCTTTGTGCAGTCAACGTGCCTATTCGCTATCGTCCACGCGTGCGTGCACCACATCCTTCTATACGTGTGCATACATATATACAAATATATATGTACAGGCAACCATACATGTCCAGGAGTGTGTGCAGTTGAGGTGCCAAATGGCGACCGCGTACATCACGCGGCACGTCGCGCACCACCAACCGTTGCAGAGTGGAGCAGAAAAAGGGAGCAAGGGGAAGCGCGAAGAGGAGTTCAGGAGGCCGAAGGCGTTGGAGTGTGGCCTGAGGTCACCGCGTGGCTTGCAGCGCATACACGGAGGAAAAGAAGGCGCGAGGGGCGGGTCATCGTTCCCACACCCTGCCTGTCTCTTCGGGATGCGAGAGGGCGTGTCGTGCAGCCGCGTGCGCTCTTGTCAGGTCAGCTTCTGGCTCCTCTACCGGCCATGAATGCTGCTCTCCCACTTGCTGGCGCACACGTCGCTTTGGTGCTGTTCAGCCCCCCTCCCCTCCTCATCCCCGCTGCATTCGCCTACCGCGCACTGTAAGCCCGTAGATCTGTGCACGTAAGAGACGGTGCACAGCATCCGCATCGACGAATAGGGAGATGGGTGTTTGACAACTGGCCAACGGCACAGCACCAACACCTGCAGCAGCAGCACACACATATATATATATACCAAAATATAATATATATACCAATATATATGCATATATAATACACGTACACATATGGGAGAGGGCAGGTCGACACCGAGGGCACCTCGGTCAAAACCTTCTCGAGTCCTCCTCCGCTTCTCCTCTCGGCCTCTCTATCAGACATCGCGACTCCCCCTACTCCTCTTCCGCCTCCCCACTCTTTGCTTTTTTTTCTTTCGCGTGCGCGCTTACGTGTGCATGTGTGGGGCGCGCCTACTCGCGTCGCTGACACTTGGCGCACATGCAGCGGAAACCGCGCCGCACCAGTTCCGTTGTGCGTTCCGAGAAAGGCAGATCTTTCAGGTGTGGGTAGTAGTTGATGACGAGCTCCTCACCACGCGCGACGTCGCGCGTGGTGATCATGGCCCCGGTTTGCCCATACTCAGCAACGTTCGCCGCGCAGGAGTGGTTCAGCATCGATCTGGGCAGGTGCAGCTCTACGGCGCCGTCGCGGTGGAAGCAGTTCGCCGTCATGCGAGCCAGGATGCCTACCATCTCCTCGTATGGCACGATTGTGGCAATGTGCAGCGCGCGCGTGAGGCGCTCATAAAGGTGCAGCATCGACGAGGCCAAGACCTGTGGGCTAAAGGTAAGGCGGCCCGACAAGATGCGGACCTGCCCCATGGCCGACGGCACCACGTGCCTTTGCACGCCCGCGGACAGGACGCGCAGCATGAGGAGCTGGGCTGCCGCTGCGTTGCGCTCCACCACTGCACCGGCCTTCTTCGCCTCCATCATCTGGGCAAAGACATCCAGCTCGATGCTTTGAAATTCTGTGTTATGGCACACCGCCGCGTGGTAAAGCGCCATGGCCTCCTGCCGGCAGTCGCGGCTGCAGTACTCCTCATGGCATTCGCGATTGCCGCATGAAAATATGCGTTCTGGCAGAGTGGTGCCGCAGTACGCGCACAAGCCTTCTTCCGTTGGGTACAGGAGCCATGGGCTTGCTGGCTGCACAACGACGCTGTTGCGCGGCATGCACTCGAACGCCCGCACCCCGCGGCCGACGTGCTCGTTGATGGTCTCGATAGCGCACGACTTGGACAGCATTGGCTTTACAAAGATGTGCAGGTGGGAGTCAGTGGAGGGGTAGACGCCTGTCTGCGTTGCCGGGAACGACTGGAGTGCCTTCCTGCAGCGACGCTGGTGCTCACCGGAGAGCTTCAGAACCGACGCAGCTGTATTGTAGTCGGCCAGCGCAAAGTAAGGCTGACCCAGTGCATAGTAGGCGTTCCCGCGGTAGAGGAATGCCTCGGGTGGCGTCTGTGATCCTAGCGTGCTGATGACATGGCTACAGTGCCGCTTCAGCTCCGCCGCGCCGTGCCACGCAGCCTTAACGGCGTTCACATCCATACCCCCTTTTCCCCTTGTGTCGCCGGTATGTCCGCCACGCAGACTGCCTGAGCCTCTATGCTGTACGTAATTTGTGTGTGTGTGTGTGCTCAGGAGGTCCGCAGAGTAGAGGGGGCGGGAGGCAGATGTCTCGACTCTCCGTCTGCTGCCACTTCGCTTCTGCCAAGAGTGAGAGCAAAGGTGTGTGCGCGTGCGTGTGTGTGTGTGTGGGGGGGCATGACATGGCGGAAGAAGAGAGGGGAAAGCGTGCGCATTAGACACTCACCCACACACTGATGGAGCCATCTCTCCCCTCCCTCTGCGTTTCAGTGTGCACGCGGCCTTCATCTCTCACTGGCGGCGATCGCGCGATGAGGAGGGGACAGGGGAGCGGGGGAAGCAGCCAGCGGACCGGAGGATGTCGAGATGACGACGTACGAACGCACAAGGAAGTTCGTGACGATTCTTCTCCACGTTCTCATGACAAAGCAGCGTCATATCACCTGTCGTCCTCTTGCGCGTCACCTTCCGACATCCATGCGCTCTCGACGAAGGCGGCAGCGTACACATCAGTACCCCAAGCACGCATCATTGATGGTGAAAGTACGCAGGTACCGAGAAGAGTGAAGGCGGCCATGTGAGACGCACTTTACCGCCCCTCTTGAGGTGCGTGGTAGGCCGGCGTCTTCATCCCCCCCTCTTTCTGTCTGTCTTCCTCACCACCAGACGTATACTGAGCTTGTGTACCTGCTCCGCACCTGCTCCGCCCACTCTCGCTGGCGAGCCAAGAGAGCCTCGTAGCGACGCAGTTGCCTGTTGGTGGCATCCAGCCGTGCTGTATTCAGGGCCACAAGCTGCTGGATGCTCAGCCCCACCATCAGCCCTAGTGCTCCACCAAGAGCGAGTCCGGAGGCCGCCATGCGCACCGCTAATCTCGTGTCGTTCAACACCCACCACGGCAGCACACCGACCATGGCTCCAGAGAAGGAGAGCCCCATCATGTAGTTCGCTGTGGAGCGGCACTGCGCATCATGCGGCGGCAGCGTGTACAACTTGATCCTCCGCATCAGTCGGTCGCCAACGCAGAAGGCACACGCGAAGATAGCAGCGTTGCCGCCCCACTTTACGACACTGGCGAAGACGGACATATTGAGGATCGACAGCACGCCGACACCTGATGCCCTCAGGAACTGCACGTCCACGTTCATAGCCTGAATGGCCCTTGCAGTGCCGTGGGCGAAACCAATGGCAATGCCACATTTCGTGCTGAACCACACCAAAGACGGCGCCGAATCGAGGAACGGATCGAGGCCGTAGTAGTCCACGCGTGGCCGGTACTCGTTCGCCACTCTTGCGAGGGGTCGCCCTGTTTCGATAGACTTCATCAGCGCCGACCAAGGCGCCGTCAGCACTCCGCCCATGCGCCGCTCGACATTTCCTCCGTGCTCGCTGTGGCGCGGCTGTGGCGTGTTTGACAGGGATTCTGCAGTCGCGTTCCGGGGCAGCGTACCGATCGGATGAGGTGGCGATGGTGCGCCGCAGGTCTCCTCCGCGTGAGCCGCCTCGTCACCTAAGTGCCCTTGCGCTGTGGACGCGCTCAGCCGTCGCGCCTCGTCCTCGAGGCGGTGGCCAGCCTCGACTTGGCTCCTCGCCGCCGCCTCGTCAAGGTGGGGAGCAAGACCAAGGTACCGGCGTGCGCGGTTCACAAAGCCAACCAGGTCGTTCTCCTGCTCGTAGCGACGCTGCCTCTTCACTTCTTGAATGGCCTCTCCCACGTCGAGCTCCTTCTTGTACTTCGCAGACCAGTACCCTGGCGTGTTGCGCTCCACATCCGTCAGCGGCGAGCCGTCGATGGCCGTGTTTTTGTCTTCCAGCCAGGCCGGCGGGCGGGTGTGCAGGTCTGGACCTCGTATCATTGTGGATGAGTAGCTGGGCCGGCGGTGCTCATCGAGTAGGTATTCGTAGACAGTGCGCACAAGGCCACTCAAGGTGCCGTCGCTGTACACCTCGCCGCCACCGGCACTTGTGTAGGTGTTGCCACGTTTGGGCTCCGTCCCGCAATCAACGTTGACCGGCCGCTCAAAGGCGGCCGGGTTCTCCTTGACAGAGCCCTTGGCTGGAGGCATTGTGAATGGTGCCCAAACAGATCACCAGAGCCGGGCGAGAGAGGGCGAGGAGCAGAGAAGAGCACATAAAAAAATAGCGAACGAGGCGGGAGTGTGCTCTGTGCGCAGTGCAAAGGGAAGAGGGTAAGCGATGAAGTTGCTGCCACCACACGCGGAAGCACAGCGAACGGTGACAAAGGAAGTGGAAGAGTGGCGAAGGCTTCTCGCCGGCATAACAGCACGCGTGATGAGGCACTCACAAGGACGTGCGTGCGCGTGGTGTTTGCGCCGCACTTGCCGAAACGCGCAACCGCTGCAGGAACCTCTTTCACAAACAGGGGCACGAAGGGGCAGGGGGGGGGCACACTCCGCTAAGCACATCAAGCCCAGAACACTGCAGTGGGGCGCCGCCACAATGCGCGAGGTGGGCCAAAGGGGGCGTGAGAAGAGGGAAAGTACAGAGGGAAGGGGGTTGGGTGGTGGCAGGTTGTTGCATGCGGGCCTGCATAGGCGGGGTGTCGTCGTGGTACGCATGCACCAGTGACACAAAGAAGGGGTGAGGGTAGAAGGTGGTACTCACTGTCACGGCGCGTATCTGCGCCCTCCACCACCTTCTACCTCGACGTCGTTTCGCTTTGCACCCGCCCTCCTTCCTTCCCTCCCTGCGGTTCTTCGAGTCTAGGCTGGGGTAGGGGGGAGGGAGGGCGCTCTGGCAGGTGGACAGAGAGCAGTGCAGTCACACGGAAAGCGGCGCCTTCAGCGAGTGACTAACCTCCTCGGCAGCTTATTCGCATTGGTTGCAGTGTTGCCAGTCGCTGACGTGTGCGTTCTGATGTGATTGGAGAGAGGCACAGGAGAACCGGCCGGCAGAACTTGGTGAGCTGCTGACACAAGAATAGGGAGGAGGGAAGGAGAGGCGATATGCACTGCATTGGGACAGAGAAGCGCAGCGCCCAGCTTTCCCATCCACCCCCTTCACCCCGGTAAAATAAAAGCAAACCGCGGCATCACTCGACTGGAGGCTGACAGGTACGCACGTTAGCACCACAACTAACACACACACACACGAAGAAAAACACGGAGCGGATAAGGAAGGGGGGGGTGGCGGAAGAGGAGAGAGGCTCATGAGAAAAGACGCGCCGCCCCCCGCTCTCCCTTGGGCCCCAGCGCCCCTCTTCCTCACTTCCGTGTTCGTGCGCAGATGCTCCTGTTTGCACGGACACCATCCCCATTCACATCATCCACGAGAAAGATGCCCACCTCTCCACATGATTGCCTTCCACAGCAACCGCCCCCCCAGCTCCCCGCTCGTTGCTGCCTCTCTCCCAAAGCATGTGCATGCCGTTCCAAAGGCCTGCTCGGCCCTGCGTTGGAGCGCGTGGAGGAGGGAGGGAGACAAACGCTTCGGCTTAGACGACGCAGTTGCCGCTCATCCACCGCTTCGCGATCATCTCGAAGCGAGTCGGGTCGTCTTTCAGAATTTGCGCGGCGACCTTCGCCACACCCGGAAGTGGGTCGTCGTAGTTGGGTAGCGCAAACAGCATTTCTATGGCGACCACCATGTCTTTGATGGTGCATGTTGGCCGCCACTCGGTCTGCAGCCCAAGGCACACACCCCAGTCCTCCTTGCCGTCATCACCCTCGATATTGGGGTGAAAGATGCGATGCGGTCCGGTGTATCTCACTTTTGGGCCGCTGTAGGGGAAGTCGTTCGAGAACACAAGACGGAAATCAAACGTGCCTCCTCTCCAGATGCCGCGCGCCGGAGTGTAAGAGACGTGCACCACGTACCAGTCCATCGAGTCCATCGTCACCTCGCTCATGACCCCTTCCAGCTTCTGCATGTCCGCACGAATGCGCCCCTGTGCGGCGTTGAAGGAGCTAACAGAGGCAGCGGTCGTGTTGGAGCTCGAGGACGGCGCCGCTTCGCCGCCCTCCTGCGCCTCGAGGAGCTGCTTGCGCTCGCGCGTTAAACGGGCTAAGCTCATGATGTGGTGAATGGTACCGTCGATTGCTCCTGTAAAGGTGCGAGGGGCAAAGGTAAGCGGAGTGCGCACAGAGATAATGGGGGGAAGGCGAAACGGCGGGATGAGTCCGAGATAAGCCGACTAGAAAACGCCCTTGTGGGCGACGCAGCCGGGAGAGCGGCAGGAGAGGGGAGGTCAGCGCTGATGGGAGGTGAGCCAGCGAGCCTTCGACAGGATTCGCAACGCACACTCTCCCTGTATGTGTCCCCCCTCCACCCCTCTCTCTGTGTGTGTGTGCGTGCGTGCCGGCGTGCGGAGGCAAAGTGAAGTAGAGATGCAAAGGTTTATGTGTGTGGTGGGCGCGGGGTGGTGGTGCGGGGCGCGACAGGAGGAGCCGTACAGCGCAAGGTGCACACCTCGGAGGGGGAAAGTAAAAGAGGCCTTCGCAAATTTTTTTCGTGTGGGGGTACGACCTGCGTGTGCACGTGTGCGATGCGGCAATGAAGGAAGTGAGGGAGGGAGAGGTACGCTTCATCGGGAGATGGGGCAGTAAGCTGTTCGCCTTGCGGGTGCATCGAGTGAGAGAAAGACACTGACATCCGCCGGCAGCTGATAGTCGTCGGCGCGGCTCGGGGATAGCTGGTGCACGCGCGAGAAAAAAAGCACAGGCGTTGTTGTGCGTTTAGTAGCGCACTGACACCCATGCGGGTCCGACGGAGAGAGAGGCGACACGTGACCATGGCAAGAGTCACTTGTGGCTCTTGCGTCCTGCTGCGGCTCATCGGTGTACGTGTGCGCGTGGATCTGCCTTCCCTTTGTTCCTGTGCCATTCATCCGCGACAGCGCACTTACGTCCTGGGTGGAGTGATACAACGAAAAGTCCCCATAAAAAAAAGAACAGAAAGGTGAAACGAAATGGTACAGTTCATATGGCGCTGACAGGGCGCATCCGTTGGTGAGGGGATGGGGAGGGAGGAGGAAGGAGGGGGAGAGTGGGCGGTATGCTACATCGCTTTCTTCCCCATCCGCCTGTCCAATGGTGTGTGCCACACCGAACTGACGGGCCTCCCCCACCCCACTTCACCCTCCCTCTCCCCGGGCTCTGCCACAACGCCGGCCCCATCGCCTTGCGGTGCGAAGCAGCCGAATAGGACACGCGCAAGGCGCAGACCCAGCCACCTCATCACTGCCGGCGCCTGCCGCGAATGCTGCCCGCCCCCCACACCGCCGGTCGCCCCACCGCCGCCCTAACGACGCCGGCCTCGGGGAGCTGCTTGGCTGCCTCCCACAGAGAGTGGGACGCACTGCCCCCCCTCTCCCCCCTCCCTCCCTCCCTTGAGATGCGACGCACACACGCACACACACACACACATAGACACACACATAGAGGTGTGTACTCTCCCTCCCTCCTACTACCACCACACCATAGGAGGATCGTGGCTGTATGGTGCATGAGAATAAGAGGAGGTGGGGGACAAAGCGGGCGGACGAATTGAGACCTCACCGCGATAACGGGTGTGGTTGTGCGGTCGCGAATGCGTGAGTGTGTGCGCCCCACCGTCTACGGTGCCACAGTGTGGCGTCGGGGTGTCGGTGACGATCACCGCTTTTCCATTACTATCGTGTAGCGCTAGGGCTGGTGGGCTCGAGGAGGAGCAGGCGGGGGAAGGGGAGTTCCGCCGTCATCATCCAGGCGACTGGACTCTGCGTGCCCTTCGTGAACACAAGTGGTGCGCGCGCACAGCAGCTGGACAGAGGCTCAGGGAGAACCGCAATAGCGATGGGGAATGGAAGGCGCGACGCAAGTGGGGGGGAGGGGTGAGAGATGGAGACACGCCAGAGCACGCAGGGGATGGCACAGAACAGAGAGGAGCGGCCCGATGGTACAAAAACGGATATCGATGAAACAACAACTAAAGCGTTGTGGGTACGCTCGTCGGAAAGGACACACATGCACACATACACACGCCTGTACACCCCCTTTGTGCGACACGCTCACTGCCTCGAGCGTCTTAGGGGAGCCGGTAGCCCCCTCCTCAACCGCCTCGATCAGTGGCCCGCTTCAGGTGGTGGTGAACGCGAATGACCATGAGCTCTCCATCATCGCAGTTCGATGTCGTCACCGATGAGTGGGCGGCTGTCACAGGTTTGTGAGAGGCTGCCACATCGTCGACCGGAGGCGATGGCGACGGTTCGCGCACGGGAGATGGGGGGCGAGGAGGCGGAAGTGCCTCCTGGGCTCATTCCTGCGCCTCCCCCATACGTGGAGGAATTAAGTGAGAAGCCGCTGTGAGAGCTATGGACGCTGCGGTGCAGATGCGGCGACGACTCGCGCAGTTCGCTTGCCGAGAAACAGCGCCAGAAGCGAAGCGTTTCATCTCCCGCGGCCGACACAACGGTTTGCCCGTCCGCCGAGAGGGAGAGGTGCAGCACGCGTGATGTGTGGCCAATCAGGTTGGCGATGCGCCGCAGGGATGGGTAGCGCCAGATGCTGAGCTGATTATCTGTGTAGCCGTGCGCCGTGACGAGCTCCGTGCCAGAGCGGTTCCACACGACACCGCACACTTGGCTGCCGGTATTGATGTGGTGGATGCACTCGCCCGTGAGCGAGTTCCAGAAGCGCAATGCCTTGTCATGCGAGCCGCCACCGCTGGCCAGAAGAGCCGGCTGCGTTGGGTTCCAGCTGAGCGCTTTCACGGCTGCTGTGTGCTTGTTCAGGAAGAAGACGGGCCGGCACTCGCCGTGGCGGTAGACCCCCGACGTATCACTGCTGTTGCGGCTCCCCGTCGCGATGCTCCGGCGGTCCCACAGCAGTAGCTGATTGTCATTGCCGCCGCTCGCTAACATTGCGCCTGTGGGGGACCACTTGAGGCCGCACACCTCCGTTTCATGCGCACGCAGCACCGACGTGGCGCTGGCCAGCGAGGAGAAGGAGAACACCGACGACGCGGATGTGTCGCGCTCACGTACGTCGCGCAGAACGACTGTGCTGTCGCGACTTCCCGATGCCAACAGCCAGCCCCCTTGCGGCTCCCAGGAGAGGGACACGGTGCGGTCTGCGTGCTGCCGGTACGTGTGCACAACTTGCTGCGCCTCGACGTCCCACACTTCCACAGCGCCGCTGTTGCGGCCGACGGCGAGGTGACACCCATCTGGCGCCCAGTTCAGGCCACAGACAAGCTGCGCGTTCACCGATCGACCCTCTCCGTGTAGCCCACCACCGGCCGAGACGACGCGCGGCAGCTCCGTGATGCCGCAGGTCTTGGCATCCCACAGGTACACGCAATTCTGAAGTGCGACACACAGGACGTCTGATGCTGCCGACCAGTCGATAAGATTCATGTAGAAGTCGTCCTCCATGTCGGCCGCGTCGAGGATGCGCTCCGGTGTATGCGGGATAACGCGGAACGATGGGGTCGTGAAGTTGCGTGTGCGGTTGCACTCGAACACCACCCCGAGTGAGGCGTCGAAGCGAGCTCCTTCCGCCATGCCGAACTGATTCACCTCCGACATGGCAAGTGGCGGGCGAGTGGGCACCCCGGCCATGTGCCTGCACATCGTCGCAGAAGACGGTAGTGTTCGCTCGTCCTCTTCGTTGCACATCCAGTCCGCCTCCGCCACACTATCGTCACTGCCGTCGTCGTTCTCGTCTGCTCGACGGTGTGGGGCACCGCTTCGACCGAATACTACGCTGCTGCCTAGCCTCACTACGCCATCCGTGCCGGAGCTGGTCAACTCTTCCGCCTCCTCGACGTGGCCACCGCCACTGCAGCTGCGCGCAGACACGCCCAGCGGTCGCACAGCTGTGTCGTTCACAGACAGAACGGTGGTCTGCTCTACATCGCTGAAGAGGGTGCGCGCAAGCTTCGTTGTGTACGGCTCGAGCTCCATCGCTGAAGGCGGCGACCGCCGGTCGTCATCACCAAGGCGGTCGCCACGCAGGCCGCACGCATCCACGCCTGTCACCGACTGGCTGCTCCCACTGCGCTCGCGGCTGCTGTGCACCGTGGACGACGGGTCCAGATGCATCTTCGCGAAGACACTACTCAGACGTGCGCTGCCGGGCGTTACAGCAGAGCTGCCTGCCCGTGGAAGGCTTCGGTGTGGCCGCGGCGAAGCAGCCGCGGCGGCGTGGCGCGAAGAGCTGCGACCCGCGTCGTACCGGCCAGGGGAGGAGTGGGGGTCTTCCTCCAGTGACGGTGACATGTCAAAAGGCGGCGGTTCACGTGATGAGCTGCGGATGGCGAGGTGATATTGCTGCTGCTGCTGCTGCGCTGTCCGGATAAGCATCGGTGCGTGCCGCTCTGTGGAGGTCAGGAGAAAGCGAGCCATGGATGTTGCCTGCCGTGACGGGGCTGAAACGTAGCGATCCGCCGACACCTGCGAAAGACGGGCGTGCCGCTGCGCATTTCTGCGATACGGGCTGAGGGGGGAGGACGGGGAGGGGCGGCCGCGAAGATGGGCGGAGACAACTGAGGTAGGTGTCGCCTCAGCCGGGCGCCGTGGTGCGGGTGACGATGGAGAGGCAAAGAACGCCTCCGTCGCGGTGGTATTTGGTCCAGGCGTGGAGGGGTGCGTGCCCCGCAGCGGCGTTCCGAACCCCATGACTTTGGGGAGGAAGAAAAGGGCGGATGTATCTAGCGAGGGTGTGCGGGAGCGGAGGGGAGGGGCGCACAACAAAGCAGTAATGGAGAAGAGGAATACGTGAACGAAGGGACAGCAAAAATAAAATGGGCGTGTGCGCGTGTGCGTGAGGGGAGCGGGGTGCTGATATGCTTTCTGCCGCCTCTGACGGCGTGCGTCTGCACACCTGAGCGCGAATTCAATGCGTCGTTACACGCAGACAGAGGCAGACAGAAGCCTCTGAATCGGGTCTGTGAGTGATGTGATGTGTGCCGAAGAGAGGAGGGGAGGTGGCCGAATGCGCACGAGGGAAGGGCGTGCGGGTACGCGGGCAGTGGGTGCAGTAGCGCGAACACACGCGGACGCACGAGGCTGCGTGTACGTGTGTGTGCGTATGTGTGTGTGGGTGTGTATGACAAAGAGGCCGGCAGAGGCGCGCACACATGCAGAGTAACAGTCGATGATCCACATACACACGCACACACACAACCACACACCGAGGGAGAGAGGGAGAAGGGAGATATCGAAGAAGTGAATCGTAAGAAACAAACATACAAAAAAATGACGGCTGAGAAGCCTCTTTGGTGAGCGATGTGGCAGACTGGCAGTGAGGAGTCGATGGGGGTGAGCGGGTAGGCGGGGACGGAGAGGAGTGAAGGAGGGGCACACGCGGACCAGGTGCACCGTCGCCAGACGCCAAACCAGCAAAGAAACCAAGAACACACGTGCACTGCGGGTGCCTGTCGCTCATCCAAGTATTGTCGAGTGCGATCGATGTAGGAGCGCCGGTGCATTCGCATTGCACACACGTGTGTGCATGCGTTTGTGCGGAGGTGATGGGATGATGAAGAGGGGAAAGGGAGCGGAGGGGGACGTGGAGAGGAAAGGCGGCTTCCTATGAGAAACATTTCGTTGGGAGTGCCCGCCTATCGTTTAGGCGCGGCTCCTGAGACTGGAGGCATAGACAGAGCGCCGTGCGCGCACGCAGGGGTCGCCGGCTCAGACGAGTCGTGAGAGGAGAACGGGTACAGGGCTATCCGTGGCAGCGGCACAGGTACTGCGGGCTAGTGTTTGAGTGCACCTGCGCTCACACGTGCCCCGCGTAGCGGGTGGGGGGGGCAGGAGGAGCGGGGGAGTAGGGGAAGGGGATCTTCTCGCGCGCCCGTTCCGCTCTGCCTCCTGTGTGCTTCGCTCGAAATTACACATCACCTCCTTTTCAGCATGGGCGTATGAAACGTTTGCCGACACAGATGCACACATACGGGGAGAGAGAGACACATACACATACATACACGCAGACGCAGACACACAAGAGCAGCCATGCAAACAGAGAGCAGCGTGAAAGGCCGAGTGAGAGCGCACCGTGTACAACGACTGAGGAGAACAACAACGACGGCACCAGAGGGGGAAGGGGGAGTCCCCGTCGTGGAGATGAGTCATGTGGGTGGGGGATGGCGAAGAAGAGGTATGAACGCGAGGGCCACACATATGCGGGCAGACAGGTGCTGAAGGGCAGGCAGTGGTGGCCGTACGCTTATCTCTTACGAAGACGAGAAAAGGGAGGCGGCCGGAGGAGTGGAAGCGCCGCGCTGTTCTGTTCCTCTGCTGCTTGTAGGAAGGGGGTGATGAGGAAGAGACGAAGAGGGCCTGTGAGCGGAGGGCGTGGTGGTGGTGGTGCCACAGAGAGAAGCAAAGGAGAAAAGGGGAAGAAGGAGAGAGCGAGCGCAACGAAAGGGGTGTTGGCGTGTGCGTGTGTGTGTGGGGTGAGGGGGGCAGCAGCGAGGAGGAGAATGGGTGAATGATATATATAAATATATATATATGTCTGTGTGTGTGTCGAAGAAAGGAGGGAGGGGGGCGGCGGAGGGGAAAAAAAAATAAACCACACACGCGTACTCATCTGCCATGTATCAATCTATATGGCCTTTACATATACACGCATGAAATGTACGCATAGTGTGAGTGGGGGGGGGGGAGAAGGGGGAAAGGAGAGGGGATGGCGTGCAACGATGAGGAACACCATTCCTACGCAGCAAAGGCCAAACGGCAGTCAACAGCACAGCGCCCCACGACGCCCCTGCAGATACACACACACATTTATCTATCTATATATATATACCACAGGCACGCACATGCAGATGGGCATTTGGACGCCGCATCAACCAGAAAAGAGGCGAAGAGAAAAGGGAAGAGGAGGACGCAATTGGTACACCCTCGCCCAGAGCGCGAGCGAAGGAGGACGAGCGTGCGCCAGAAAGGAAACGCAGTGGCACATACACATTGGCTGAACGAGCGAGGTCATGAACCTCCTTCACCAGTTACCGAGAGGCCACTGGCGACAACGAAGAGCGATGTAGCGAAGGAGGGAGAGATAATAATGGGGAGCGCCGTAAGATTGAAGAGGGACCACTGCTTCAGTGTGCATCCGATGATCATGGGCAGAGGCGCTGTGGTGTACTTCATCACTCGCCCAAAGCATACCACGCACTGAAACACTCGCTCGAGTGCACGTGCGCATGAAACACCACACACACACACACACATATTGTCATGAATAACCTTCGCTGTTCGCTATCCGCGCAAAATTACTTGAGTAGCAAAAAATAGGAGAGAGAGGGGGAAAATGCCACTGCGGAGCGCAGGCATGTTGAACGAGTACACACACACAAAGAAAAAAAAGTACCACCGCCGAAAAAGGGGAAAGACAAAACACCTCAACAGACACACACACACACACACGTATACTTGGGCACACTGACAAACCTCTTTTTTTTTCGAGCGACCGATTTCTCTCTCATCTTTCTCTCGCGATGTGCGTGTGTGTGACGTGGTGGAGGCGGAGAGCGCCAACCGAGGCCGATTCATTCCTGCCCGAGCGCAAAGGGAGAAGAGCACTCGTGAGCTGAAATACTCCGCTGCCCAACAAGGGGGTAGGGACAAACAAGCGGGATAGCCCGGAGGAGGAGGCGTGCGGCGATGGCAATGCCCTAACTGCCCTCCTTCTTCGCACATGTGCGCGCACCACACGAAAGCTCGTCCGCTGCGGTTCTCCGCCGGGCTACCCTTTACTGCAGTCCACGACGCAATCACGCATAAAGGCTTCGCATTGTGCTGACGATAAGCTCTGCCTGCTCTGCATCCAGCTGGTCTGGATCGCCGCCGCGAAGGCGTGTGAGAGAGGTACTTATGGCGGCAACAATGTTCGTGCGCACAGCGCTCGAGGTGCCACTCGAGGCGACAACCACGAGCACCGGAATACGGGCGCAGAGAGAGTCGTACAGGTACGACACCAGACTGTGATAGCCTCCCTCCTCCTCGTCTTCGTCGTCGGTAACGAAGAAATATGACTCAACGTAGCTGCGCGCCGCCTTGCCGACGATGGGTGGCAGTGCCTCGCCCACCAACTGATGCCGCTGCTCTCGGCGTTCCTGCAGTGCCTTTGTGAGGGCCGTGAAGTACGCCTCCAACTCTTCGCTTCGAAAGAGCCCATTGGGAAATCGAGGGTCGGCGCACTGGCACAGCACCACACGCCGCGTCTTGCACACCCGAAGCGTCTGGACACGATAGATGGCCACGTTGTTTGCTTCCAGCCACACGGCTGGCTCTACGTTGGGGATGCGCACGGGGAAGCTATCGTCCCACACGATCACGGCGGAAGGGCGGCTTTGGGCGCCTGCTGCGGCCCTCTTGCTGCCGCTCTGCAGGTGTGCTTCCCACTCCTCCATGAGTGCAGGAATAGCATCGAGCACCAGCTGCAGCTTATGGGTTGTCTCGAGAGCCTCGGGCAGGTGCTCAAGGGGGTTCCCGCTCAGCCGAACGTGCCGTAGACACGGTGCCGCGAGGACAGACACCACCTCGTTGTGACTGCTGCCACCGCCGTCGAGCGGGCTGGCCGGAGGCGACACGGCAGCGGTATCAGCCGCCCCGACAATAGTGGGCCCAGGAGATGCCGCTGCTGCTGGTGTTGAGGTTCTGGGCGTGGCCAGGGACGGCTCGGCAACGGTGGTGCTGACAATGCCGACGCTGGTGATGAGATTATGGTGCAGACTCAGTCGCTCCAGGAACGGCGCTTGCGTGACGAGCGAGCCGGGGATGGATCCAATGCGGTTGTGCGAGAGGTCGAGGCGCACGAGGCGTGGTGCCGACAAGACTGCTTGCGGGAACGTTTCGAGACGGTTGAAGGTCACGACGATTTCCATTAGCAGCGAAAATGTGCAGAAGCGCAGCGGCTCCAGATGCACGAGCGCGTTATGGCTTAGCCGCATTTCGGCCGTGATTTGATGGAGCTCGTTGAGCTTCTCCAGCGTCGAGGGGGTGGCGAGGGTAACGTACGCCAGATCCAGCTTCGGCTCCTGCGAAAAGAGTTGATGCTCTACGATTTCTTCTACAGCCGCCACAGCTTCCTCTTCCTGGCCGGCGCGACCGCCAACCCAGAGGCAGGCGGCGCCATCTTCGTCCTCTCCATCGCTGCCGCTGCGGTCGTTACCGCCGAACGCGCTGCCGCTGTGCACAAAGTACGGGCTTACCTCCACCGCTGCGGCGCCATCACTGACCTGGGCGTCGGCGGCGTTGTGGCGGGCCGTCTCCACCTCCTTCCTGCGTACGCGGTGCATTGCGCGGACGCCGTGGAAGCAGTCTTTGAGATTCTTGCCACGATGCACGGACTCCAGAGCCCTGTCATACAGCTCTGCGAGTGATAAGAGCTGCCGCTGCTGCGCTGCTGCGCTTCCGCCGCTGGCCGCGGATACGGCGGAGGTGGGACGCAGGGTTGCGTCAGGTACTGCCCCATGCATGTCGACGTGGAGCTCCGCGAAGAAGGGGTGCCGCGTTGCCTCAGGAAGCAACATTCGCTGGCTTAAATCTTTTTCCAGCAGACGCGCCAACAAGTCGTGCAGGTGCACATCACTCGTTTCTGGAATGGGGACAGGATCTCGACTTAGCAGCAGCGATCTATGCTGCATGAAAGATGTGGTCGACACTGGCAGCGTACCACATGCCATCTCGCATAGAGTGAGTGCGAACGCCCAGCTGTCAACCACCTCGCCGGACACCTCTTCACCACGCACCTGCTCTGGGCAGCTGAACGCCGGCGTCCCTTCCGAGAGCTTTGTGCGGATTTGGCTGTTGCAGGTCCCGAAGTCAGCGATTTTGACGACGCCGTCGCCATTCACCAGACAGTTCGCCGGCTTAATGTCGCGATGGTAGAGGAACTCAGAGTGCAGGTGCAGCAGTCCGCGAAGGATATCGGCGCCATATTGGCGCACCTGCTCCAGCGGCAGCGCGGGGTCGCCGGGCACGTGCACGGGACCTCTCTCGCAGTACTCCATAATGATGTACACCTTCTGCGAGTCAACGTCCTCAATTACTTCCTTCAGCTTCACGACGTTAGGGTGGTCAATGAACTTCATGACCGCAATCTCCCTCAGCAGATCATCTTCGTTGGTTCCTGCCACGCCGGCCCTGACCCGGCTGCGGCCCAGACTGATGCCAGACAGCACCGCTTTCTTCTGCCGCCGCAGTATCTTCAGTGCGAAGAGTTCCTGCGTGTGAATGTGCTGCACCAGCTTCACCTTGGCGTATGAGCCGTGGCCCAGATGGCTCACCACGACGTAATCATTGATGACCTTGTTACCGCCGCTGTTGCGCGTCTTGGTGACCAGAGCCCCCTCGTGCACCGAGTTGGAGCGCGACTTGCGCCGAAAGCGTTTCAGCTCGTGCTCGTGCGGCGGCGCCGGAGCGGACGCAAGCGCAAGAGCGGTGGACTCGACCGGTAACGTCCTGCCGCTACCGTTCTCTTCCACCGCGGCCGCCAATGCTGTGGACAGTGATGATGCCCGCTCCATGGCATCCTCTGGCCCGAGCTGCTGCAGAAAGCACTCCTGGCACAGGATGTAGTCGCACTGGTCACAGCGGTACACCGTCTCGGCGTCGTCGATGGAGCGCTTGCACCTGACGCAAGGACGGTAAAAGAGGCTACTCGCGCCGCCATCGCCGGAAAGGGAGAAGATGGAGTCGCCGCCGAAGGTACGGCTGGAGCAGCAGTGGTTGTCCTGCATGGACAGCATCGCGTGCGTTGGATGGTGCATGGCGCGCACTGCCTCGGCGTCGAAGCGGCAGTTCTCGCAGAGGTAAAAGTCGTCGCACACCTCACAGGCGAAAGAGACGGTGGCGTTTCGGCAGAGCGCACACTCGCGCGGCTGACTGCCAAAGGTGGCGAGGCCGTTGTGGTGCCGCTGCTGATCGAGCCGCTCTACAGGCATGGGCCTGCCCATGCCGTAGCCACTCTGTGGCGGACTGCTGCCCCCGCCCGTGGTGAGACCGGTAAAGACGGGCGATCCCCCAAGGACGTCTCGCCCAAAGTCGCTGCCGCTGTAGAGGGCGTGGTGGTTGTTGGGGGTGTCGGCCAAACTTAAAAGACTCACGGTGCTCTGCGAACGCTTGTACGGGAGGGTGATCCATTTCGGGGACACGGTGAGCTGCCCGCCACCGTAGACGCCGCCCCCTAAGCTGCCTGACGGCGCCATCGTTCCGCGACCGACATTGCCATGTCCGGGCGCCGCTGTCATGAAGAGTGGGATACCGCGGTGTCTAGGCGTTTCACCTTCCTCATAGGGGTCCATGGTGAAGCTGCCATCGTTTACGTCGGGTATCTGCGCCTCAAACTCCTCGTGCGACGGCGACACGGGGGTGATGGAGACGGACGTGCTGGCACCAGCGTATGCAGACTTTGGGTGACTGAGACGCTTCGGCGAGGGGGTGGAGACACGTGTGAAAGGTGCGGCAGCGATTTGCTGAGGTGTCGGGGTGTGCGTAAGCGGGGGCCACGCTTGTCTGGAGCCGTGAACCATGTGAGATATCTTCGTGAAGCTGCCCTGACGGCCACGGTTGCTGTTGCTCAGCTGCCGCTGCATGGATGCCGCGGAGAGAGGGCTGGACGCGGCAGGGGTGAGCTTTTTCTCACGAGATCCACTGACTTCTGCGTTTCTGCCGGTGCTTGCCAGACTCAGCGGCGGGAATGTGAAGCCGGTGTGCGTGCTCTTGTCGGCTGACGAGAACCCAACCACCCCTTCATTTCCACGGCTGCTCACCCCGTCTTCCATGAGCGGGTTGGGGCAGACCACGACGTCGATGCCTCTGCCGTGCTCCTGCTCCTCCATGCTGACGCTACTCCTGGTGCGGATAAGATTCTTGCTGTTCAGGATACATGCGCGATTGGTCAAGCCTTCGCCGCTATTCCTGTCGATCGAGACAGCCTCGTCGCCGATGCAAATCGACGAGCCGACCCTCTCCTTTGGCGAGGCCTGGGTGGAGACATGACAGCCCATTTCCCCTTGGGCCGCTCGCTGCTTACCTGTAAGACGCAGACTGGGAAGGGGCTACGCAACCTTTGCCCGCCCATACGCTGACCCACACGGATTCGAGCTCTCGCGTACACAAATGACGATGCGGGCGTGACGGTCAGCGCGCGCGGGGGAGAGAGAGGGAGGCGGATGGTCACTTGCCTCCCTCTCCAGTGCTTTGTCGGCGACAGTTGCACGTGTCCTCGTCCACCCATCCGCTGCGGCTGCCCCCTTTTTGTCTTCGGTCGTCGTCTCGTGTATAGGAGCGAGCCAGCGGGGTATCTGTGTGTGTGTGTGTGTGCTATCTGTGCTTGTGTGCTGAACTTACGTGCGCATGCATGCGTGTAGGGCCAGCATGAATGCTTTCAGCGCTGCCGCTGCTGTGTGTTGGTAGAAGGAGAGGTGGAATACAGAGGGCCAGGGGGGGATACGGGCGGGAGGGGGCAGTCAAGGGAGTCGGGTGCGTAGGGGGCACATAGCGACGGGTGGCTGCTGTGGTGACACGTCGCCGTCCTAGAGCACGCGGCATGCAACTTTGCCCAGGCGTGTGCTTGGGTGCTTTGACGATTCACGAGGAATCCTCGACCGCTTCGCTGGTCCTTTCATCTTCACACACACAAACACAAGCACAAGCATAAGCAAGCACCAACGTATGCCTCCTCTGTCCTTCACGGCTGCGCAGCCAGCGAACCGCTTCCAGCCCATGCGTGTGTCTCCTGTGGGGCCTTCGGCCCCCTTTTTTCTACGCAGCTTCGCTCGACTAATGGCACGAAAGGGGAGAGGGAAAGGCCTCGAGCACCATTTATACCACGTGGCAACACACTCGCCAGCACGTCGCGCTCGTTCATACTGCCAATGCCGAGTGTCTGCCTGTGTGCCTGTGTGTGTGCGTTAGAGGGCGATGGGGTTGGGGCCTTATCCCGCTGAATCGCGAGGTGAAGCGGCAAACTGTAACCCCATAAATGATGGCGAGTCAGTAATATGCACGGCGGCGTGGGTAATCTGCGCAGTCGGCCTACCCCTCACCGACTCACCCTCTCTCTCTGACATGGACGTTCGCATCCTCCGCCGCACACTCATGCCGACAAGACGTGACTGCAAACGCCGCTTGAGCGAGGGCGATCCCTCTAGACGTGCGCGCTCACCTATTGTTCTTCAGAAGTTTCTTTACTTCTTTTTTCGGCCACCAATCTGGCAGATGCGTCTGCACTGGAGTGCCGTCCTTCAGCTGCAGTCCTGGAACTGTGAGAGTCGCACTATCTACGTAGCGCAGGCGAAGGAGGCCAACGCCAACTTGGCCACACACGCCTGTCACCTCACCAATCTTCTCCTTTTCAGGCGAGAAGAGGGGCTCCCCGACCTCCACCGGCCGCGCTGTCGCGACGGCGCTGCCGTCAGTGGTGGTGCGCACTGCTGGGAGGTCTGCATTCGCCGGGCCAAAGTGGAGTGGTACCGTCCGCTTCCGCGTCACGAGCATCACATGTGTTCGATGCGTGAGCTCTTGCCCCACGTAGCAGCCCTTGTGAAAGCTGACACCTTTCAGGAAGTCAACGTTCCCTTCGAACGGGAGGCTCTTGTTGTGCTTGAACACATCCGGCCCCTCGCCGATGCCTCGACTGTACAGAAGTGTCGTGTAAGGGTCGGCAGAGGAGGGCGGGGGGGCCCATGTGGCGGGTACGACGCACCTCCGCAAATACCAGCAAGGCGGTGTCGGGGGAGAGTGGGGAGGCGCCGCCTCTGCTGCAGCGGCCTTTTCTGAATCTGTCGCAGACGGGGAAGAGGGCTGCGGCAGCCGTGGGAACAGTGCATCGTTGCGCGGGTCCGCAAAGCACTCTGTGCGCCGCTCCTCCAGCGTCAATGGGGACGAGGAGGTGGCGGAGCTCACCCTTGCATCACTGTCGCCCCCACAGCTGCTCTCCAAGGCGGCCAGCACCACCAGTTCTCCACCGACATCATCGATAGTGACCCTCTTACGCATCTTCATTTCGATCAGGTGATCGAGCAGCTCACCTGAGCTTTTTTCGTGCACGTCGACCAGAATAGAGGCCTGCCCCGCATGAATCTGCTTGCATTGATACAGGAGCGCGTCGCATAGCACGCGACCGGTAAAGTAGAGGAAGCAGCCGTACATGCCGCCACTGGGACGCAGCTTGTGGAGGTCGTTGGTGAAGATGCCTTGCAGAAACTCATGCGCATCTGTTCCACTGACTCGAAGAATTCGGCGACTCGGCAGCCGACACAGAAATGGCGTGAGCGGCATCATCTTTACACAGAGGCTGAGCACGTAACGAGAGGAACCTGAAGGGGGCGTGCAACGGGCGGTATGACGACCCTGGAGAGGAGTAAAATGGGACCCGCCTCGCCTTCACACACGCACACAGCGTCTCCGTGCGTCTGTGACCGTCAGTGTGTGCCGATATATGTGTGTGGGTGTGTGTTTAGGTGCCTATACGAGCCTGCCGCTCATCCCAAGGTCGTTAAGGAAGGGAAGACGCAACGCTCGTATGACAAGTGTGCCTCTCCAGGGTGAGATTGCATGGGAAGGCAGAAGAGCGTCGGTGCGAGGACAAATTAAGAGGAGGAGGAGGTGGGGCAAGGCGACGGCGCAGCATGCACACACACGCATACGGGCAGACGCATTATTCGCTGGGAGGCATATAGCAATCTCTGGCTTCGTCCCGGTTTCTTTGGCACGGTAGCCGTTTACGGGGGTGTGCGTGTGTGTGTGTGGGAACGTGTTGGAGGGAAGATGAGACAAAGAGCGAAACGAGACGTATGCCCCAGAGAAGGACGATGGAGGTGTCGCCATCCGCAACAACCTCTTCAAACGCTGTGACATCGACACACTCGCCATTCCTGCGTCCATTTCCATTTCCACACTCTGCTTGCCGCAGTGGGCGGTGCAGTGTCTAGCGCACACTTCCACCGCCTCACCGCCCCCCCTTTTGTTTGCTTCCCGTCACCCGGCGAAGTGGAGGCCGCACACATGCCGCCCCGCATCTATGCTGCCGAGTCGCTCTCTTCCGCGCCATGGAGAGAGACAGAGAGAGGGCGGAGGGGGGAGGGCGGTTGTGCGGAGGCCGCCCCTCATGCTCTCTCCCCTTCTCGGGCAGGTTCTGCGAGCGCAAACAGAGGGCACACCCACAGTCAAACCCGTAGTGGTCCTTCAGGTACCGCCGCCGCCGCGCGGCAGCTGCACCTGTTTGCTCCCCAAAGTCCTCGACTCGGATGTAACTGGTGAAGAGCTGCTCGCCAGCCTCGATCGATCTCAGCGCCACGACCGACGCCGCCACGGGACCCATGGTGGGCTGGAAGCACACGTTTGGGACGCAACTGTGGTTTAGCCTTGCGGCGACGGCGTAGAGGGCCACGCCAGCGGCGTGGAGGGAGTCTTCCTCGCCGCTGCCGTGCGCCACCTCTGCCCCTAACGCCGCATCGACTCCGCCTACGCTTCTTTTGTGAAAGAGCGCGCACAGTCGCTCGAGCAACTTGACCGAGTTCTCCGGCGGTGCGGTGGTGCCTTCTTTGTGGCTTGTCATCGTCGGTGCGTCCACGGTTGCCGCGTCTCCGCAGTCGGCCTTGCTTTGGAGCCACCGGCACCACAATGTGTAGAGAGGGCTGGCGACGATGTACATGTGGGCGTTTGCGTTCGTCAGCCAGTACAGCTGCAGGTAAAGCTGAAGGGGAAAGGCTGTCGACTGCGCTATGGAGAGTGCACCCGTCACCCACTCCAGCACCTGTGCCTCGCTGGTGGCCGCAGGGGACGACGACGAGAGTTGTTCCAGCGGTGCGTGGTGCGGGTCCAAGAATGGGGGCCATGCAGGTAGAGTAACGCTCGCGCCTGTCGCCACGGTTGCTATCGCTGTGTACTCTTCTGCAGAACAGAGTAGCCACCACCATGTGAGCAGGTGCCAGGTGAACTTCAGCAGCGCGCGCTGCTCCATAGAGAGGAGATGCATTGCACCCTCAGCGTAGCTCCTTAGCATCTCCTCCAGCCGGATGCGAAAGTTCGGGGCTACGGTGTCCCGCAGCCACGCTACAAAGCGCCGTGGTTGCGGCGGAGACGTGCCTGCCGCGGATGCCGAGGTCAATGTGCAATGCTGATGCTTAGCGAGAAGGAGAGTGAGCAGCCAGACCCGCTCGTTGCAGCGCCGGGCGACCGAGTGAAGGGAGGAGAGCACGTGAAGGCGCGTCGGCCACGCCTTCAACCGCAAGGCGACAGGTGGCGGGTGCTGCGCGAAGCCGACGACGGCGTCCGGAGTAGGATAGCGGAGCAGCGAGACGAGTGGCGTCTGCGCTGCAGATGACGGTGTTAAGGCCGTCCCACCAGCAGCGCCGGAAGGCGCATCACGCTTCGCGCCTTCCGGCCCCGGTCTGCTCATGCTCAGGCGACTGTGGGGCGGCGAGGCCAGAACAAGGCGCTTTCCCTCCTCCATGAGGCCGCGCTTCTCACAGGCCGGCATGCAGAAGTACACACAGTGCTGCCGCCCTGCCACGTCCACCTCCGTTACATACGGGCGTGAACTTGCTGCAGCTGCAGCTGACGTCCCTGCACTCCTGACAGTGTGCGCTGGCGGAGATGCTTCGGCTGATGCGTCTCCTGGTGTCTGCGCTAAGTGTTGCACATTCGCGTCAAGGATCAGGTCCCACGTCGCCGGGACAGGCGCTTGCATCATCCGAGTACCGCTTTCGCACACATTCTTTGGTGAGGTGTTGCCTGACTCCATGCCCTCATTTTGCTTCATTGCTTGCAATACGCCATCGATTCGGTCGCACTCCTCTCGCAAGAACGCTAGGAGCGGTGCTCCGCACCCGAAGCAGCACCGCAAGCGCTCCAGCTGCTCCTTTGTGGCAGCACCCTCTACAGGTATGCAGGTGCTACCACTCGTCCATTCGCTGTGACCCGTGCTGTCGGCAGAAGGGGCCCAAATATCTGTTTGCGGAGATGGAGAGCTGTCCCTCGCACAGACCGACGTGGACGCGCGGCTGCGCGTCTCAGCTGGACGCGTGTTCCATGTCTTGTAAGACTGCGCAAACACCCACGGAGGCTCCCAGAGAACGTGGTCGCCTGTCTGATAGGGCCGAGTTGCGAAGACACCCCACCCCGTTTCGGCACTGATCCACTTGACTTGAGGTGGGAAGGAGACTGCTGAGGTGTCAGATACATCCTGATCGTCGCCCTGAACGCGGTGGAGGCGTGCGTCATCGCCACAGTGGGAAGGAGCAGCTCCAGCCATCCTTATCGTTTAGCTTCTGGATGCAGTTGACGCAGGGTGTTCGGAAGGCGTGCGTCGCTGTGAATGCGTAGGAAGGTCGGTGACACCCGCACAGGGGCGTCAGGGGAGCTGCTCCTTTACTCGTTCTGCGATGCGCTTCTCTTCCGCGTCGATGCGGCTTCGACTTGCTCCCGACACGGCGTTCGCCGAGGACTTCCCTTCCCAAGACGAAGCGAGAGAGCGAGTGAGAAGAACGACTTTCCACGTGCACACTCGAGAGCACTGCTGCGCAAACATCGCTTAGTTCTGTGTATGTGTGTGTGTCTGTGGCGGTGATGGTGGAGAGGGGTACTCGCGCATGAATACGCCTCCCCTCTCTCTGTGCGTCTGCGTGGCAGCGTTCTTTTGCTTTTTTTGGTGCCTTTCTTCGCACCTTTGCTGCCGTGCAGTACAGGAGAGGCAACTGAGAGGGGCGGCGGGTGCAGTGAGTGGAGAGGTGACGAGTATTTATATGCCACACATGATATTTTTTTCTGGGCGCACTCGTCCTCGTCGGGTTGGCAGGCCGCACGATTCGCGTGGCCAATCGCAGCACACCGCGGCGTAGCATACGACCTTTTGCCGTCGTCTTCATGGCGACGGCAGCGAGCCATCGAGCAGAAAAGATGAAAACGATAGCGCAAAAAAAGGGGTGATGAGAGGGCAGTGCGTCGGCCTCTTCGCGGCACATCTCTGCCGCACGTACTCACACTCACACACACCGCAAGAGAGCCCCTCTCGTGTGCCTTCGGTTTATTCTTTTTTTCTGTTGCGGAAGTTCAGCCCTTTGATCTGCGTAGCGGAGCGCGAAATTCGTCTGTGCACGTGAGCCGCACTTCACACGGTGCGCGCGTGTTTTTTTTATTCATGTGTGAGCGTGGGGCTGCAATCGCCCCCCCTCACGGCTCGCCTATTCATCTTCTTCCCCACACCCCTCTTCGCGATAGACGGGATAGCGGTAGAGGCAGAGAGGGCGGGGCACCTACGCCGTGCAGGCGGATAACAGCGTTGTCACGCAGACTTCCAACGCATGCCACCGGAGTACCCGCGCCTGCTCTGCCTGTGACTGTACGCCGACGCACAGCCGGCGCACGTCGGAGCGAGTCATGCTGCGCTGGGCTGCGAGGAGCATAGCCTCAGAGATGCCGTAGAAGAGAGTCACCTTGGACACGTCTGCAAAGGCAAACGCAGCACCAGTCCAGAAGGGCTCTGTGATGGGCGCGAATTCATGAGCCTGTGCGGTGCTATTCGTCATCTGTACGCAGGTGTGAATGGCGGCATCAAGGACCTCGCCGTCCTGCTCTGGAGGCGAAGACGCAGTGCCACCTCCCACATCCTCTGGGAAGGGTGCCGAAGTAGCAGCACGTGCACTGCTGCAGCGCCTGTAGATAATGACCACACTGGTTGTCTGCGGCCCAGGGGGAAGCACTTGCAGGATGCGGTCCAAGTTGTGGGAGAGGGACAGAGCGGCAAAAATTTGGCGACTGTTCGATACTCGCCGCGCCGGCTGCTGCTGGGGCCGCAGCGGCAGCGATGGGGACGTTTCCGTCGACGCCAACGACGGCGAAGGCGCCCCCGCAAACGGAAGGGAAAGGGTAGACGGTGCACGGCTTGCCACCAAGTCAGCACTCGCCTCCACCCGAAATAGCGCCACGGCGAGGTGAAGCGGCGATATCAGAAAGGTGTGATCCACGACAGCAGCATCGATGTGGCGCCGCTTCAGTTCTGCGTGAATGGCTGCTGCATTGGTGCAGTCGTGGTAGCAGCACACGCTAAAGTTGCCGATTCGCAGAGGCATCTGAGGAGGTGACGATGGAGCCGCCTTCTTTTGCGCGTATGTGCGTTCGTCACCCTGCTGTCTAATATGTGCAGCAAACAGCGCGTGCAGATGTTCTCTGCCTGCAAACACGTCTTCGCTTGTGGGCGCAGGCAGTGCAGTGAGTGCCTGGAGGAGTGACCGATAGGGCGCAAGAGTGTGCGTGTGTGTGTGTGCTTGTCTATGGGTCTATCGTTTGCGGTGTTCTCGTGCGTGCGTGTGTGTGTGTGCTTGAGGGTAAGGGGACCGCTTCTGAGCAGTCCGTTGTTACGGAGAAAGAGAGCGAGCGAGCAAGAGAGTGTGCGTGATGGAGAGAGAGAAATCAGTAGATCAACAGGTAAGCGGGGGTGACATCTCCTCGCCACTGCTTGGGCATGAAGTGCTCATCTGTGCAAGTCTGTCTGTGTGTGTGTGTGTGCTGACCACACGGTGGGAGACTGCCCCGGCGTGCTTGTGGCTTGCGTGCCACTACAGCGAACGCCGTGGAAGGCCTTAGCCCCTTTATGCACATCAACGAGGAGGGACTTGAGAGCTGACGGAGAGGGTGCCACGGGTGCCTTTCAACGGCGCGTCGAGATGAAAAAGAGAAAGGAAGAGAGAGGGGGGACGGTGTGGGCTGGAGCGTATATCTGCGCAGCGGTGCGCCCGAGAAGGAGGCGAGGGCGTCGGCACGCGAGCGACAACAGGTGAGGGGCTCGAAGAGAGAAGAGCCCGGCAAGTGAAAGCGTCGAGGCGTACATCAGCATCGGCACACATGCTTCTACGTGCTAGCGCAGAGGAGTGCCCAAGGTGGGAGAAGGGCACCGCTACCGCCCAGGGAAAAGAAAAAAACGCAGAAAGGGAAGTAAGCAAACGTATCGAAGCAGGCATGACTTGGGCGGGTGGGTGGAGGAGAGCCATGACGCCGCCTGTCCATCACTATGTGCCTCCCTCCCTCCCTCCACCCCCTGGAGAGGGCCATGATGGGTGCCGCTTCTTTCCACGCTAGCGGGCGAAAAATCTCGCGAGGACAATATGAGGGAGATGGGAAGAGACGTGAGGACGTCTTGACTCATCTTTTTTTAATGTGTGTGTGGAGGGGAGGGGGCTCCTTTCACTATCAAAGCGAGGTGACTATGTGAAAAAGAGATGCAGCGCACTGAGCAGACAGACGTGTGCGTGTGTGCAGAGGGGTGGCATGGGGCTTGCACAATGGTATTGCTCTGCCCCTTCGCCCCTCAACGTGAACACCGGCATCACTGAGAAGAGGCAGAGGGCAGCGAGACAACGGTGATTCAACATGATGTGATGCGACGTGCCGGGTAAAGGAGTGGGTGGGCAGAATCTGCAGAGTCACATGCGCACACAGGTGGCCCATGTGCACCTGTCTAAAGGTACGAGACCCACATGCCGCTGCCTCACCTTTGCACTGCACAGACGACCGCGGCACCACCAATCCTGTCTGCATTATCATGCGTTTAGCACAAGACGCATGCCAAGCAGATGCATACATGGAGGCTGGTCGGCGCGAGATGAGATGGGAAAGAAAACGGTGCTGGGACAGGCAAGGAGGGCTGAGACTGCGAGTGCGCGGAGATGTGAGCCAAAGCGCGTGCCAGCGCACACACGCGTCCTGCCGTTCCTCTGCTCGCTGCTCTGTGCCTGTCGCGGTTGTTCCTGGTTACTCAGCGTGGAGGTGCAATATGTACTTCTCATCGTCCACCCTGACATCGAAGAGGCGTGTGTAAAGCAGCTGCAAGGTATGATGACCCTTGTGGTTCGGTGTCACCGTCACTCTGTAGAGGCCGCCAGCCCCAACCAACCCAGGTGTGCTCTCTGTTGCTGAGAACTCAACCACGACTTGCAAGCTGTCATCACTGAGCGTCTCCTTGCCAGCAAAGCCGAGGCGGGTCCACGTGTAGCCCGTTGTCGGGTTACCTTTCAGGAGGATCTCGATTGGCCTGCCGACACGCACGGACGCGGACTTCTTGTTGTCCTTCATGGTGAAGATCGTAGACGCCTTTGGCTGCATTCTCGAGTGCTTCTGCTGCTGCGATATGGAGAGGAAGAAAACTGTGTGTGTGTGCGTAAGCTGAATGCGCTGGTACAGCTATAGAGAGAGAGCGGGACCATGGGCGTTGCCGATACGACAGGAAAGGGACGCAGAGGGGTGAAGGAGTGGGTGAAGCGTGCGCGTGAGGAGTGCAGCCCCGCAGGAGACAGCACCCCGTATATGCATGCCAACGTCGGCGTGTGCAGTGCTTTCCAGTGCGGAGGAATGCACGCGCACTGCTGACCGCCGCATGCGTTGTGCTCACCAGAGTGCAATAAAATAATAGGAGGGAATACATGTATGTATGCATATATATATATCTGTGTGTGTGCATGGCCAGAGTTCCCCTTCTACGCGCCACACCGAACTGACGGGCCTCCCATCCCACTTCACCCTCGCTCTCCCCCGGGGCTCTGCCACACCGCCGGTGGCCCCACAGCCGCCCTAACGACGCCGGCCTCGGGGAGCTGCTTGGCTGCCTCCCACAGAGAGTGGGACGCACTGCCCCCCCTCCCCCCTCCCTCCCTTGAAATGCGACGCACACACGCACACACACACAGACAGAGACAGAGGCGTCCCCCTTGGTCATAGGGGACGAGTGAAGAGGAATAGAGTGTGCTGGGAGACTAGGGAGGGGAGGGAAATGCGTGATTGAATCGATGGAGGTGTGCCCGAAAGACTCGTCCTTCTCGGCTCCTGTGCCGATAGGCTTTCGCGGCGCCCCGGCAGCAGTGTGCGTGTGTGGGGCAACTGAAGGGGGAAGTGAGTGTAGGATACCTGTAGTGGGACGCGGCCTATCCCCTAATACGTGGTGCGTGAGTAGAGACAGCATCGAAGTTGTGTCGCGCATGCGCTGATGCTGATTGCACGGCGTGGAGATGGGGGCAGCGGTTTGCTGGAAGCACTGAGGCTAGCGGACGTACACGCCGGGCGAGGGTACCGCTGCTCTTGACGCTGATGCCGGCGCGGTCGCGGCGACGTGCTTACAGACCAAAAACATAGAAGAGAGAGAAAGCACAGCCCAAACGTAAGTGTGCGCGCGTACATCTGCGCAGCTGGACATCCGCCCCTCTATGCCCCCGCCCCCCGTCCTCCGGAGCTGCGGTGCTCTCTCTCTCTGACGATGTGTATGGTAAGCCTTAAAGATAACCGTACTTCCTCCCCTCTACTCCCCCAATTTTCACTTGGGCACACACACACACACACAGAGGCAGACCAGCGCCCCAGAACGCACTTGATAACGTGGCCTCCACGCATACTCACAGATGAATCAGAATGACCCAATAGCGGGAAGCAGCGCTTAAGGGGGGGAGAAAGAACGGCAGGGAGGGGCGGCGTCGGCGGGTGATGAGGGGACCCATTGTTGGCCAAGGCGGTGGGCAACATGGGCGCATGTGACCCCACCTCATACTGCTATGCACATAAGCCGACTTCACCGCTGCACATACATACACTCATACACACAACACGTCCATAGAGAGTGGAAGAGGAGGAGGAGGGGGGGGTCAGGCGAAAGCTAACACGGGCATTTAAAAGGCCCACGGCAACCCTGCCCCTCTCCCCCTAGCTGATTGAGGTTGCGCTCTCTTCGCCGAAGGCTGTCCTGTTTCCTCCGTGCACTGTCAGGCAGGAAGAAAGCAAGAAAAAAACATCACCACCGATGCGACCGACACACACACACACGTCCTCCTCTGCCTCCGTCGTCGACACCATTTCTACATGATTTCCCCTCCTTTGCCACCGCCGCTGCCGCGGCTGCACTGAAGTTCAAAGTGGGCAAGTGAAGAAGAGATGAGGTCGTGGATGGCTGCGGCAGGGATGGCGGTGGCCGCTGGCGTGGTCGGCAAGATCGGGTCCATCGCGTGCAACGCACTGAGAGGGGAGAGCGCGAATTCAAACAAAGAACCGAAAAGCGAAACGAAGTAAAACAGAGACGACCGCCGCGGCCACAGGCAGACGGGCGCAGCGCAGCCCCCCCCCCCACACAGAGGTGGGCCCCGCCGTTATAGGGGATGCCGAAGGCGAAAGGGAGGAGGGGGTAGGGGGGCAGAAGAGACGACACACACAGACACATATATGTGCATGCAATCAGATGTGCCAGCGACACCCCATCACGATTAGTCGTCAGTTCCGTCACTGAGAGTGAGGCGCGCGCTCTCCACCCCCCTTCCTCACCAGCCACACTTCTCCATATTCTCGCCGAGAAGAGCACGAGTCGAAGCTGTTAGCGGGACGTAACCGGCCGTGCGGGTGGCATTCCTGCCACCCTTCGACCCAACTGGTGGCAAAGCCAACTCCTTGAGCACCGTCTGGTTCGACACGAGCACGTAGATACGCACGTAGGGCGTTGTCGTCGCCTCGTTCACGCCAATAATACTGCTGCCACCACTTCCCCACGCGCTCGCCGGCACCTCCGCGCACGTCGTTGAGCTCCCGTCAAACTCATAGCCCTGCTTGACGAGGATCCCTTTTTTGTACTTGAACGTTGAGGTCTGCGTCGCATCCTCAGAAACGGAATGCCTCTTGGACCACGACCCGGAGGCGTTCGACCCGTTACCGCCATCGTCATCGTCGGCGACCGGATCCTGCACTCGAAGAAAAAGCGGAATCGCATAGGCCGGAAGCATCGCCTGATTTGCTGTTCCGTCGCCGTTCCGCCGAACCTTGCCTGTGAGGAAGCCATACAGGTCGTCCTGGAGAAAGCGGCGCTCCTCTGCAAGGATGAGGGACGGCGGCTGCGAGGGGGAGCGCGACCGGGACGGGGTCATCTCGGGGCTTGTGCTGCTGCATCCATCCGAAGACGAGCTCAGGTGCCGCGTCTGCAGGCTCAGCATCGCCATGCCAGCTCGCCCCTCGCGCCCTGGCAGTTCCACACCGTACACGACCGCCTCCTGCACCCCGATGCGCGTCGTGTGGATAGAGTTGAGAGCGTTGGACACCTCAAGCGTGCTGACAGTTTCTCCCTTCCAGCGGAAGGTGTCACCGACGCGGTCGACAAACGTGCAGAAACCAAAGCGGTCCATTCGAATCAGATCGCCGGAGAGGAAATAGCAGTCGTTGCGGTGCGGCCATAGAACATGCCGAACGACCTTGCGCTCCCGAGCCGCCTTATCCTCTTCCTGGTCGACTGCGATCGCCCTCTTCGCCTTGGTGCCACCGTTGGCGTTGCCGAGAGAGATGTCATTGGCCGCAATAGCGCTGTGGTTGGACGTTTGGTACCCGTCAAAGCGGCGAAGCGCGAAGATGTCGAAGCCTTCGATCACTTCCCCCACGACCTCCCCCGCATCACCGACGGGGCAGTGCTCGCAGTATCCTGTCTTGGGGTCTCGGTACACTTGCTGCGCTTCCTCATCGAATCGCAGCACCCGGAATGGGAAGATGGGGAAGTATTGCATGCTGAGCCACTCGATCGGGCGCGGGAAGCGCGGGATGTGTCCCACAATGCCCGGCATCCCGAAGAGGTTCAGCAGGAAAATATTACCTTCAGTGGAGCTGTAGAACTCAACGGGATGTGAGATGTTCAGGCGGCGCATGCACTCGAGCCATATGTCCTGGCGCAGCCCGTTGCCGAAGGCGTACGGCACCCGCCATGTCGTGCGGTTCAGTGCTGCTAACGCATCCGTCTCGGTCCCCACGGCCGTTTTCGCCGTTGGGCCAGCCGAGGTCGGCGTCGCCCGTACAGGCGGGTGGCTGCGCTCATACAGCACGGCGTACCGCAAGACCTCACCAATGTACTGGACAACTGTTACGTGATAGCGCTGCAGGTCGTTGCGAAACTGCGAGGCGCTAAACTTGGAGCGGAGAATCATGCGCACAGTGGGCACGGTGGCGGCGAGGCGGATGTGCCGCGGCGCACAGCGGCGTATCTGCGACCACGCGCGCTGCTGCTCTTCCAGAGCATGTAGGAGATGACCAAGGCAGAAGACGCTGCCGACGGTGTGATACATAGGGAGGCAATCGTAGAGCGTGATGAGACGGCGTTCGTTCTCGATGGCGGCGAGCTGCGCCGGAGTGTAGCGTCGCTGCTCCACCGCGGCGACGAGGAAGTACTCCAGCCCGAAGGGAGCCGCAAAGAGGCGAAGAAACCACAGGCAGACGCTCATCATGGCAAAAAGGGCCGCCTCGACAATGTTGCGCTTGCGCCGCATGAAGTCGAGGGAGTCGATGCCGAAGACGTGCGGCACCACTGGGCAGTGGTGCTCGTTGCTGCTCGCGATGCTTGGCTGTCCACCGTCCTCCGTCTTGCCGGACGCGGGCGGCTTTGTAAGGGAAGTTGGGAAGGAAGAGGAGGTTTGCCGCTGCTGCAACGGCAGTTCAGTTGCTGAGGCTGCGGCAGCCGGCGCCGGGTGGGCGGCGACGTAGTCCACCTCGTCCATCTGCTGCACAACTGTCTCAGCAATCTTGTCGCGGTAATGCAAGACGCGGGAGAGGAAGCCAGTCGCAAAGAAGCGCAGGTGGCTGAACCGTGCGGCCTTGGGTAGGCCTGTCGTGCCGGAGGTATAGATGAGGAGGATTGGCTGGGTGTGGTGGAACCGACGAAGCAGGCGAGAGAGGATGGAGGCCATCTTGGCCTTGTACTGCTGCAACTGCTGTTGACCCCTAACCGATCCGGCGACTGTCGCGGAGGGGCCTGAACTATCGTTTTTGGCTGACGCGGGTGGGCTGAGGGCCAGCAAGGACTTCCACGATGGTGGCGGGTGGGAGAGAATAACTTGCATGAGGAGGCGCGCGCGGGGGCTGCTGATGAGGTAGGTGTGCCGCATCTCGCCTATCGTGAAGGCCGGAACGGCCTGCGCGCGCAAGAAAAAGGGCTTCACCACATCGTAGAGATCCAGCAGCGGCGTGGATGGCGGGGTCAGACAACTGTCGTCGACTGAGCCGTCGGCTGCCTTCAGCGAATCGGCGTTGCCATAGGCTTGTGCATTGAATGCTCTCAGCATTTCTTCCATTTCCGCTGTCATGGCGGAATGAATGGGCTGCCCCGCAGCGTTGGTGCTGCGCCAGAGATAGATGCGCTTGACATGGGACGGCACGTGAAGTTCCATTTTGAGCGTCGCGCTCTGGTCATCGTCGGCGTCGTCGCCTTTTCCACTGCGAAAAAGGAGGGGTACGTAGGCGACGTGCATCACAATCATGGTACTTCCCGAGCACTCGATCGCGTGGTATAGCATGGCGTTGCTGGCCAGATTTGTGTTCAGCAGCGCAGTCCTGCAAGGGCGGTAGGCTCCTCGCTCTACCATGGGGTGTTCGCTGTTGCTGTTGCGGTAGAGAACCTCGAGGAGGGTGTGCAGCGGACCACTCCGCGCGGCCGCCATCCACACTGCGTTATATTCCACCGAGTTGGGCAGCATGAGCGCAAGGCAGTCCGCTTCAATAGTGCGCGGCGGCGGTGGTGGCAGCTGCATCAGCGCTGCGGCGTCGACCACCTTTGACTGCTGGTGCTTTCGTTGCCGGTCTTGCCCTTCGTGGATCCATAAAAGGTCCCACGCGATGGCCTCACTGAGTAGTGTTATGAGAACGACTAAGTCGCGGTACGTAATGGTGACCGGGTGCCCGGCTGCCACCACCGACGCATACGTGGCGTCCGTTTCGGCAAGGCGGAAGACGATGTTCTCTTCGCTGGCGTGGATGCCGCCGCTGCCGCTGCTGCTGCTGCTGCCGCTCGGTACAGCCGCCCCAGCAGCGACCTGCGCCTCGCGTTGCCTGCACACTAGAAGGTCTTGATGCATGAGCCGCTGCAGCAGCCGCACGTCAACGGCCTCACCATGAGTGATGGCGGCCAGCGAGTCGAACTTGGCCAGAAGCTCTGCCAGGAAAAACTTTGGATCGATGGCGTCGCTCGCCTGGGCGCACCACGAGGCGGCTCTCTCGACAGCGCGCCCAGTCGACGTCCGTGCCACGTTTTTGGTGCTACACTCCTCATCGAAATAGATAGGCCCGTCTTCAGGCGCGTCGGCGATGTTGCATCGCCACACACATTTTGCCTTGTACGCGGCGAGCTTGTACGGCACACAGGCGTGGCGGGCTTGCACCGCCCCGAGTGAAATGCCCAGCTGAAGGTATGCGCCAATGGTGCGCAGGGCGTACTCGCCACCCAAGTACCAGTCTAACTTGCCCTCTGTGCTTACGGTAGACATGGTCTAACGGCTGGGGAAGGAGGGAGGGAGGGAGGCGAGGCGCGGCAGCGTTGAGAATGCGGTGAGCCGACACTCAAGCTCACACCTGCTCAATGCGGAAGATAAGTGGAACGCTTAGCTACCGAAGGGGGCCGAAACGATGCGTAATGCGTGCGTGTGTGGGACGCTGTGGTTGCTCTTTTACGTGTATACTTTAGTCTGTGTGGCTGTCCGCACTGTGCCTGAAGGGCGATCCGAGCGAGAGAGCGTTACGGACGGCGGCCAAAATGGGGTGGGGACGAGGGGATGGGGAGAGGGAAAACAAAGAGGCAGGGGAGGGGGAAGGGGAAGGCTAGCTCTGCGACAGCGCTGGCCCTCTTCATGGGCAAAACGTGGGCACATCATTCGCACATCGTAAGAGTCGGGCAAGAGGGAGGGGGGGAAGGGTAATTGCAGTCACAGTGACCGCTTAGGTGAGCCGCTTGGCCTTCGCTTTCCTCCTCCCAGCGTGCGATGAGACCTCAGATGCATGTGTGCGGTTCGAGCACGAGGGCAGGGGAGGGAGGAGGCGACAAGAGCAGACGCGACTGCACGCCACCGCTGGCGGTGATACGGTAATGCCCGAACCTCCCTCGCCCTTCCCTTCATCACCACCTCGTCTGCACTCCCCGTCTGGGCAGCAGAGGTGGGGTGCGATTTCTTTTTTTTTTCTACCCTCTTGTCTATTAGTATTCAGTCCACCACATCTTTCAATCACACACACACACATACAGCCGCACGGGACGCGAAGGCACGCGCAACGACATCAAAGATGCGCCCATGCGAAAGGCGATTACAACACACAAGGAAAAGAGAGTGGAGAGCATAGAGGGGAAGTCATCGCACACACACACGACACACACACACACACACGCACAGACACGAACGGATGCACGAGTGCTTCGATGCATGCTGCGTGCGTAGGTGTGTGGGTCGGGTCTCTATCGACGCCTGCGATTGCAATGGGTCGACAAATGGGAGTAAAGGGACGGAGAGGGATGATGAAGTAGGCGAGGCCCTCCCTGCGCAGGTTAGCGGACATGCGAGTGTATGTGCCTGTACCGGAGGGCGCTTCGAAGAAAAAACCAAAGGTAACGAAGAGGTCCTGAATAGAGGAAGGGGAGGGGAAGGGGAAGAGAAGGCAGAGAGCTGGTACAGCACAGAGCCATCTCTGCCTTCCACTGCATGGATCTGTGGGCTCCTCCTCCTCCACTCGAGCCATACATGTGCCCTCACGACATAGACTCACACACGCACACATTGATTTCCTTGCAGGCCTCCACTTGCCATGTAATTCAGCTGCCCCTCCCCCCCACTTGGTGAGAGGCATCGGCCTCCAGTCGCCACCTTAGATTTTCGTAACGATGCGGGCGCTTCACTTTTTTCTTTTTTCTGCCCTCAGCTTTCTTCTCATATTTGCCCGCCATTTACTGATACGGCTGAAAGCCACCAGACGAGTTAACACCACGACTGCTACCGCCACGCGCACCACCGCCGGCGCGAGCGCCGTTGCCACGGCTACCACGGCCGCGGTAGCCGCTGGCGGCGCCAAGCATAGTCATGAAGGCGGCGAGCGCCTGGAGTGGCTCAGCACTACCACGACCACGACCACGGCCAGCACCACGGCCGCCGCGGCCCGGCTTGAAATTGGACCTCTTGTGAGTTACCTGTAGAGGAATGCGAGGACAGAGAGCGAGAGGAGGAGGAGGAGGAGGAGAGCAGTGGAGAGCAGCAGGACGAGAGGGGGTTAAGAGCGTTGGTTACAAAGTTGGAGAAGCGAGCGGTGGCAGGGGTGGGGAAACGGAGCGTGCGAGGCAGGGAGGGCGATGCGGCAGCTGGAGAGGGCGGGGAGAGGGAGGGCAGAGAACAAAGAAGTAAGGACAGGCAGCGAGAGACGCGACAGCAGCGAGGTAAGGGAGCGAGAGAGAGAGAGAGGGAGGGAGGTAGGGGTATTAGAGGTGAAATGACGGAGAGCACGCAGACTTCGCAACACGCTCACACACAGACAGATAAGAAACGTACCTGTAGATGTGCGTGTGCATGTGTGACTCCTTCCCCCCATTCTCCGACGCACCAACCCTTTTTTCTTCCTTTCTATCTCCTTTCGTGTATGTGTTTGCATGCGCTCTTCTTTACGAACAAATCCTCTCACTCTCTCTCTCTCTCCCTGTCTGTGATGTGTGATGTCTGTCTGTGTGCGTGTGCCAGAGAGTGAGCGCTTTTTGTGAGGCGTCTTTTCGGAGATGCCGTCGACGTTTTTTTTCTCCTTTGCTCTGTGGATTTTTTTCTTCAACTGTTCTTTTTTTCCCTTTGCCGGTGTGTTGGCGTGTTCGCTCTCTTCGTCCCTTGGCTGTCTCTCTCTCTCTGGCTGTGTCTGTGTGTGTGTGGGGGGGGTGGGGAGGGGAGAGAAATTTTTTTCGTGGGGGTCTTTTTCTCTGGCGGTTTGCTGCCTTTTGCGTTACAGATGGGGCCGGGTGGGGAAGGGGGCGGCGGAGGCGGGCCGACGACCTCTCCTACTCTCCCCCCTCGTCACGTACCTGCACACACAGACATATATATATATACGTGGATCCATATAAACATATATATAGAGAGAGAGGGATGTGCAAGCACGTGAGGAGGGGGGGATGGAGGACCTGCGGCTTGCTCGGGGGGGGGGTACTCCGTTTTGTTCTCCCACCCACCCACACACCCTCTTCCCTCGCCTTCACGTTTTCCTCGCTACGTGGATGTGCGTGTGTGTGTACGCTGCCACTTCACCACCTCCGTCTTTTTACCGCTGTAAGCAACCCACACCACGGCGACCTTTACAGCATCAAGCTTTCACGCCGGCACGCCTTCTTTCCTTTGTTGCTTCGTGATCTAAAGGTTCATGTTGGGCTGCCTTGCGCATGCGTTCTACCTGTGCTCCCTTCGGCTTGCATGTGTGTGTGCGTCTTGGCGCCCCTCTGCTCAGCATTCAACTCACAAGTCGCACCGCTTCTCCCTCTCCCGCCACGGATGTGTGCTTGGGTGCCGTCTTTTACGGTTACACGCCACTGTCCCTCCAAAAAGCTCCACCCCCCTACTCCCACCCCTTTTTATACCCCAGGGGTGGAGGGAGAGTCGGAAGGGGAAGGGGGGAGAGGAGGGAGGAGTGTGCATGTGTAATGGGGGTGGGGGTGGGAGTGGGGGGGGCATTTCGATCTTGCTAAGCACACCTCGACACGCTTACACCTTCATTGACGCTCCTACCTTTTTGAATCGCATGCGCCGATCCCCACACACCTGTGCAGCAGACCGCTCAGCAGCTTAGGGGGGAGAGGGGTGGGTTAGGGTGGGAGAGGGGAGGATTAGGGGAGGAAGGGGTGGGGAAGAGGAAAGAGAGGGCGGCGTGTGTGGGCGGTCAGAAAGGTGAGGAGGCGCTTCGGGTGCACCGTCTTCCATTCTGCTGTGCGAGGACGCCCGCAGAGGCCCCTCTGGCGAGAGACAGTGCGCCTGCGAAACACATTTCCACTACCGCAGACGAACACGCTTCACGCACGCGCCCTCCCTTCCCTCCCCCTCCCTCCCACCCGATTGCATCGGCTTAGAGGGTTAGCGAAGGAAAGAAAGGAGATGCTCACACATACTATTATGGTGCTGCCTTTGAAGTTGGAATTGTTCTTCGTATCGATGGCCTTGCCCATCGCGGTGTAGTCGGCAAATTCGATGTAGGCGGTGCCTTTCAGCTCCCCTGTCGCGCGGTCCTTCAGCACTGTGCAGTTGAGAATGCTGCCGCAATCCGCGAAAAATTGCACCAGCTCCTCCGTCGTCGTCGTCGCGCTGCCGTCCGTTCCCCTCGGCAGGTTGCCGATGAAAATCGAGCGGCTGTCTGAGTCCTTAGAGAAGCTGTGCACGGTTGGGGTTGCTGCAGAGGCTGGCGCAGGCGCCTGGCCAGCGCTGCTCATGGGTTGCTGCAGCAGCTGTGAATGAAACTGCTGCTGTGCATGAAACTGCTGCTGCTGCTGCGGCGAGTAGTCAGGCTGCGGCGGGGCCGACATGAAAGGACTGGCATTGATGTTGAAGGGGTTCGACTGCTGCGGCGGTGGCTGTTGCGGCTGCGCTTGGAGCGGCTGCTGCAGCTGCTGCGGCTGAGCCGGCGCTGTCTGACCAAAGCCCAGCAGGGGAGAAGGGGGATGCTGCTGCTGCTGTTGTTGCTGCTGGCGCATCTCTGCGTCTTGCGCCAGTTCCGCCTCGATGCGGGCGATCTCCGCCGACAAGTCGCTGTCCATTCTTTGGAAGTCGAGAGAGAGGGGGGGCGGAGGGGGAAAGAGAAACGGTCCTGATGATCTCTCAGTGGAATGTGTGTATACTCTCCGGTGAGACGACTGAGCAGAAAAGAGGCGGAAGATAAAGGAGAGGTGATCGCAGCAGCCGCCGGCATGTCGAGTCGGCATATGTGCACAGGGGTGCGCCCAAGCCAGATCGAGAAGGTCAGGCATGAGGGAGGAGGGGGAGGGGGGGTGACGGGGAGAGCTGCGCTGGAAGGGCGATGCCGTGCGAACCTACAGTAGTCGCCATGGCGCGAAGAGCGCATCACCAAGGCTCACCGACTACAGAAAAAAAGGGAGGGGGGATGGTGGCGGCGTTGAGCCCTTCGAAGACGGCTGATGCTCGCAGAGAGCACTCATCCATTCCACATGCAGACTGGCGCGCATCGGGAGAAGATGCAAAGGGGAGGGCGAAAGGGGGGCGTGCCGATGGCTTCCTCCCGCCCTAATACACAGACATATATACACATGCAGACGCTCTCATGTCCAGCCCTCCCCACCCTCAACCTTCCCCATCGATAGGGAGAGGAAAGGGGGAAGAGATGGGTGGGCACGTGTGTGTGGATGTGGATGTGTGTGTGTGTGTGGGGAGGGGGATTGACGGAAGTAGTTCGACGGTGATCGAATGCCCTTCAAGGGCTCTACATGGTGATTCATCTTTGAAAGTGCCGCACATGAAGAAGGCCAAGTATACAGAGCCAGTCGGAACGTTAGCAACAGAAGGGTATCAGCACTAACACACGCGCGAATATGACGGACAAGGCAGCGTTGCACGCACAGCGCCATCTTACCAACCGCGTAACAGATAAGATGGTAGCAAAAGAGAGGAAAGGGAGAGCGGAATAAAGGCTGTGGCGGACACCACCCTCCCGTTTCGGGATGCGCACGCACACGAGCCTACAGACAGGCAGGCAGCCGAGTCACCTCTCAGATTGCGCTATGCCCATGGGCACCGAGAGCACCAATGTCAGCTGCGCGGTCAAGTGTGTGTGTGTGTGAGGGGGAAGGAGGGCGTGGCGTCCATGTCAGAGCCTCTGCTGCACCCATGCAAAGAACAAGGCGTTCTTCACTACACTGTCGTCGTCAACGCCCCCTCCCCTTCCCACGTCCCCCCCAGAAATCTGCACAGCGGCCGACAGGTGCACGTGTGCCAATATGCATGCATGCCTGCGTCTGTACGCTTAGAAGCCCTTGGCAGTTTTCAGTGCCAGTGCGTCCACCTCCGGCTCCTTCGGATCCGGCGGCGCAGGCGGAAAGTACTGCTGGATGAACTCGATGTACGCCGAGTCGGAGCTCACGATGGCGAAGAAGGCTCCGAGGTCGTAGCCGTCAGCGCCTACCTTGCGCACCGCCTTCTTCGCTTGGAGCTGCTCCCACGACAGTCCAGGGATGGCGCCACAGATGAGCTGGTCCATCATCGCCTCGCTCACCTTCGGCTGCCCTTGCGCGTAGCTGAGGAACGCTGTCTTGACGCGCTGCGTCTGATCTTGAGTGAGGCCCATTTGCTGCGTGAGCGTGCAGAGAGAGAGAGAGCGAGTCGGTGAGTATATGTGCGCGTGTGCGTTTAGGGTCTGTTAGTGCTTTGTATGAGGGCTGTGTGGGTGGACGAGTGAGACACGTTCGCGTTTTAATTTCCTCTGAGAAGGCGGACTAGCAAGCCGACGGTGTCGGGGAAGGCAAAGGGGTGAGGCGGTGGTGGTGGGGAGCCCAGCGCCATGGATGAAGAAGGGTCTTCAAGGCGTGTCACGGCAACTTCCCCCAACTGCCACAAGCCTCGCCTTCGTTTAGCGGTGCAGAAGACGGGGTGCACTCTCCCTCCCTCCCTCCGATGCACACATCTGTACAGGAACAACAACTAGCGGATGCGCCGAAACTGCCGGCCTGTGAAGTCACCAGGACGACGCCATACACCATCGGCTCTCTCCCTCACCCCTCCCTGCCTTTCTGATCACCCGGGAACTGCCTAGCTGCGCACCTGTGTGCGTGACCTTCACGCGTGACACGTTGGCGGCATCGATTTTTTTTTTAAGCTGCTTTGTGTCGTTCGAAGACGTCTGTGACTTTTTTATTATCCAATCGCCCCCCTTCTTCGAAGCCCTCCTTTCTCCTCGCCCGTGACGAGTGCGCGTGTACACACCTCAACAGGTGTGCGCATATGTGGGGGGGCGGGGGAAGAGAGACCTGTGTGTTTCCTAATCCCATTTCATGTACGGCTTCATTTTCTGGTGCGCCCACGTCATCACCTGATCGCGCTCCGCCACGTCACAGGCCGTCTTGGACAGTCCGGCCGGCTGATACCGCGTGTTCATGTAGTACCCGCCGTTCTTGAAATCGTCCCGGACGCAGCAGCTTACTACCGTCTGGCTACCCTCCCATGCGGTCCGCATGATAAGGATGTACAGGTAGTACAGATATCTGAAAGAGACGGCGAGCGGAATGCTGCGGTACAGGTTCGTGACGACTCCTCCTGGTGAGCAGGCACAGCACGTGAAGCGTGGCTCGATATCGGCGGTTTCAATGGAACCAGCAGCGTCAGTGCCACTAGTCTGTGAGGCCAAGGCGGCTTCAGCAGTCGCAGTGTATCCGAACCTGCGTAACGTAGGCTGCTTGCATCCACCAGCCGCCTCGATAGTCTGCTGCTTGCGCGTCAGCCTTGAGGACACGCTACTCTTATCTGGCCTCGGGTAGGAGCGGAGGGCAAGCTGCTGTGCGTGGAAAATGTTGCCGAGCTTCGTGAAGCCGTACTGCTCGAAGCCGTCGAACCTGTCTGCCACTCGCGGCGACCACACACCACGCCCACTGAGGTAAGTCTTCACAGCGTTCCCCTTCACCCCCACGTGTGCGGCGCACGCGACGTAGACAATGCGACCGCGCGCCGCCTCCACGAGTGGGAGCAAGCCTTCGGTGAGCAGGTACGGGCCAAGGAAGTTGGTGGCCAGTTGCATGTCATCGCCAAAGCGGGTCGTCACGGGCTTCTCCTGCAGCACCCCAGCTGCGTTCACCAGTATGTCGATGGGACGATGACTCTGGCGCGCCCGCTTACAGTATTCTCGCACCGCGATGAAGTCTTCCAGGTTCAGCGTGTGCAGGTCGATTCGCTGCTCTGCACTGTTCTTGGCATGGCTGCGCACGTACCCGATAGCCTCCGCGGCGTGCGGTGAGTCCCTTCCAATGATGGTGATGTTCGCCCCCATCTCTGCGAGCTGCGCCGCGGTCGCCTTGCCGATACCACTGGTGCCGCCGGTGAGGACAACATGTCGACCAGTCAGGTCCTTACGGCATCGATTGCGCCTGCCTGCAGCCATGAGGCGCGACAGCACGATCAACCCCCCCATGAACACAGCTTGCACCTCAAACGGAATCACCGGCAATGAGCGCATGTGAGTGACGATGCCGCCGAGGATGCAGCCTGCCGGTATGACACCCATAGCTGCGCTGTCCCGCATGATGGTGAAGGTGTGGTGGCCATAGTCGTAGATGTGCTCGCCCTCGAACATCGAGACATGGCGAAACATTCCGGGGAAGAGCGGCTCCTGCTTCACATGCGAGATGGAGCGCGGTGAGGGGCGCGCAAGGCGCAGCTTGGTGTGCTGCGTCACGGGACCTGAGCCGCTTGCCGTGGTTACCGCCACGGCGTCGTCTGACGTTGCCGTCAAGGCCTTGGATGGCGTCGAAGATGACGACAGAGAAGAGCTCACTGGTGAAGAGGCCACTCCACGCGAGACCTTGTTCACCCAGCGGCGTACCAGGGTGAGAGAAGGCATGTGCACCAGTCGTTGAGAGTGGGCTAGGACGGCGGTGCGATGAGCGACAGCGGTGCAGCTGCAGCGGAGACGGAGCAGGGCCGTGAAGGGCTGTGAGCATCGGTGCACTGCCCGAGGAGCAGCTGCTTTTGCAGCGACGGATACGCTAGCACGATGGCGATGCATGCTGCGTCTTGGGTTCCCACCACGTCGAGCGTTTATCTGCGTGCCTTTCCTGCATCAGCGCGCGTGCGTGATTGGAGGCTAAGAAAGGTGCCCGCACACACACACACAAACACAGACACACAGACAGACACACACGCACACGCCGTCCACTCGAGCGTTTGAGGAAAAGAGAGAAGATGCGCACGAAGCAGTGCAAAGGAGCGCCCCGCCCCTCCAACAAAGACCGGCATCAAGGATCGTGAGTGCGGGTTCCATAGGAGGAGGCAGGCAGGCAGGGGAGGGAAAGGAGCAGAAGGTAAAGGCAAGCGGGCTCATTCACTGCTTCCTTGGCGTGAGTGCACAGGGTACGTAGATACACACACACCGCGCTTGTGGGTACGCACGCTTCCAGCGAGGTGGAATAGGGTCAACATCACGGCCCCTCCCAATCCTGCAGCTGCGGATTGCAGGCTTCATCATCTCTTTCCTTGCACCGCCGCTGCTGTGTTACTTTGCCGCTGGTACAAAGGCGCACCGGCGAAGGCTGACCCTGCCTCACCTTAAGGTTCACCAACACATCACGGCAACCAACTGCTGCCACACAGAACGCCTACGCGCGCGCACATACAGACACAGGAACGCCTAAACGCCTCCGACGATGGGTACCGCCTACTCCGGCCGTAGGGTGTAGTACCTGGCGATCGTCTTGGCCATGGCCCAGCGCACTACATCGTCGCGGCTTCTCGCGTCTTGTGCGCGCTTGCTGAGCCCGCTTGGCATCAGGGCACATTCGGCGTAGTAGCCGCCGTTCTCGATCGTGTCACGTACGCAGCAGTTCACGACGGTTTGGCTTCCTTCGTACGCGTCCTTGATCCATAGAGACCGCAGCGTGCGGGCGACGACGTTGTGGCCGAGGAACGGGCTCGCGTTCACTTGCTGCAGTGAGGTGAAGCAGAAGCCCGGGTCGGCGCAGCACACATCGACAGGGTGCAGATTGCTTTGGTGGTTCAGCGGGATGCCTTCGTAGCGGCGGCTCCCGATAGACTGAGCGTGATAAATGTTGCCGAGCTTCGACGCACTGTAGCACCGCGCGGTGATCTGCGATTCGTTCGGCTCCGGCAGCAGCATCATGCGATCGCGCACCACGTTCCCCTTGGAGACGCCATTGTGTGAGGCGCATGTGACATACACGATGCGGCCGCATCTGTGCGGTGACTTGCGTAGGGACGGAAGCAACGCCTCAGTGAAGTGAAACGGCCCGAGAAAGTTGACGCCGATGTGCTCCTCAAACTTCTGCTTCGTCACAGTCGGCTCCTCCTTCCACACCCCGGCACAGTTGACGAGGAGGTCGATGCGGTCGTGAGTGAGGGCCTTGATGCGCGCGGCCGCCGCTACCACCTCCAGCTGGTCCATGTAATTCATTGCGACGAAGGTGATGCGCTTCTCGAGAGGCTCATGCGCAGAGAAGGTGGCGGATGGCGCACCTGCGGTGGGCGCAGCAGGAGCAGAGACGCGACAGTGCTGCTGGAAAAAAGTCGTCGTATCCTTCTCCTTACCCGGTGGCGCAGCGATGATGACGTGAGCACCCATGTCCAGCAGCTGCATTGCTGTGTAGAGGCCAATGCCGCTAGTGCCGCCTGTCACGACGCACGTGTAGCCGGTCATGTCCTTTCGAGCCTTGTTTCTGCGGCCCTGCACGCTTAGTCGCTGCATCACAACACTGGCTGTCGCGTACAGACCCGCCTGCAGTGGGCTGAGGTACGACGACAGTGTGTAGTAGCAGGCGTAGAGCACAAGCGGCAGCCAGAGCCGGCGACTGTGCAGCAGGAGGTAGCTCATATGCGAGACAGCAGAGTACGAAGGAACGTCGTCGGCCGCCCCAGCACACGCAGAGGCCTCTGCCTTGTCGTCGCTGAGCTTGTGGATGTTGCCTGCCGCTGCTGCTGTTCCTGACGTGGAGGGCATTGACTTGGCGGCCTTCTGTCGCCCTGCGAACACGGTGGAGAGAGATGAAGGCGAACGTGCAGTGACTGTTGAAGACGAGGACGCATTGCCTGGTGAGGAGATCAAGCGGCGAGACGTCACAGTTATCGAGTTGGCAATGGAGACGGCCGACATCGCCACAAAGTGGCCTCCAAGACTGCAGCGAAGCATGGGCGTGGCTGTTTATCCGTCTTTCCCTCCCTGCCGCTAGCGCTTGAGGGGCAGGGCGGACGCACTTCCGCGACTCGTTCCGTTCCTCTTTGCAGCTGCCCCACGTCGGGGATCCTCTCGGCGGTCCTGTGCTGACACGCGCTTGTTGATTGCACATATGTGTGCAATAGGGTTTGGAAAGAAGAGAAGGAAAGAGTCGTGGGACCACGCAGAAGGCGCACAGTATCCGTGCGAGTCGGGTTGGCGATAAAGAGTCATGCACAGGCCCCTCCCACTCAGGGGGGAAAGGGGTGGGCAATAGCGATATGGGCGTGCCCGCTGAAGGGGCCTCCTGCAGTGGCGGCTACGCCGCTGCTGTTGCCCCTCCCTCCCTCTGCCACACACAGACGCGACTGCCTCTTCATCTCAGTCGTGCCGCCGCTGCCTCCTTGCCGCTCTCTTTTTTTTTCCCTCGGCACCGCCATCTCCGCGGCAGCAGTGTCAGCTATGGATACGCTAACGCACACCGTCAAGAAACGTACAAGTGCCATGAAGGCAGAGGACTTCAGAATCCACCCGCCAAACAGCGCCTGCTTCTCGAAGCTCCGCCTCGAGCCTCTGGGCAGCCGTAGCTTGCGAGAAACATGAGAGCAGAGTGAGGGTGGGGGGCGATCAGGAAGGGGACACCCATGGCGAAGTAGATGAGCACGATCCAGATTCGGGTGTTGAGCGCACGAGACAGACAGAAAGAGAGAGGGGGAGAGGGGGAGTGAGTGATCACATTTTTTTTGTGTGAATGTGCGCCTCTGCCCGTGCACGTAGCTAGAGCTATGCAACTAACGTGCGCTGCCGAACGCGAGACGAAGCAGTACGAAATCCTTCGGCATCCTCTCAGAGAAGGCCGAGAAAGGCAAAGCCCCCCCTCCCTCTCGTCTTCATAATAAGAAGGAATTACGGTATCCATCACCATCAGCTGGTGGGCCCCTTTCCCTTCCCTCTCTCTTTCTCCTCACTTCGTCCCATCCCCCACCTCCAACCTCGCCATCACCAGTAGCAGCAGCACGCACATGAAGCTCAGTCGCGAGCACGAGCAAGGAAGAGGAAGGGTGCTGCAGAATGGCATACAGCTATGCTCTCTTTCCTTCTCTGCCTCCCTTCTTCGTAGTCGCTCTCTCCCTCTCCCTCTCCCTCTCCCTCCTGCTCAATCGTCATCGTACTCGGGCCGTGGCGCGAGCTCCCACTCGGGCCGCCGCTGCACCGATTTCACGTGTTGATTCTTTGCCGTCCCGTTGTAGTCGCCAATCTTCTTGGCAACGTTTTCCTTGGTCACCCCAGGCTCGTCGAGCCATTCCTTGATGTAATCGTCACGCGCTTTAGCCACCGTGTCGCGCTGATCCTCGTACGAGTACTCGGCCCAGTACTTCCGCTGACGCGGGTCGAAGTACTGCGGATTTTTCTCTTCCAAATTCACGTAGGCCGCCTTCATGCGCTTCTGGTACGGCATCTCCTGGTGCCGCATCGAATTCTTTTCCACCGGCACGCCGATGCGCAGGTCGTACCGCGACTTTTCCTCGTATGACATGTACATGCGGTTCTTCTTGTACCATTCGCTGTGCCCCTCCTCCCCTGGTTCGGGACCCCACTCCTCCGGCCAGCCGAACGCCGGTGGTGGGGTGAGCCCGCCCTTGTCCTTCTTCCAGTCATGCAGATGATGCAGCTTTTCGCTCTCGGTCACTTGCTTCTTGGGCTCCAGCGACCTTACTGTTGGGCTCTGCATCTGGTCCTCGTAGCAGCTGTACCGCGGTGCTGGGTCGCACTTTGGGTACATGTCTTCGAAGAAGCGGTAACCACCCCCGCTGCCGCTGATCCCGCCTTGGAGACGCAGCGGAGTGAAGCGAAAGGCCGCCGCTGAGCATCGCAGTGGCGCGAGCCGCATGGTGTGGGACTAGGGCGCGCGCAGCTCGCTATGCCTTTTCCCTATCGTCCTTCGGGGAGTACAACGCACGAGGGACTCAGGGCGGGTACACACACATACACCGGCGCACACAGGCTACGAGTGCTGCTCAGCCGCGCACCCGTTTTAGCTTAGCCTCCTGCTGAGACTTTGAGGCGCCCTCTGCGCAGAGTAGTTGAAGCGTAAAAAGGGGAAGAGGAGAGGGAGGAGGGGGGCGTGTGTGCGTGTGCGAGTGGGGAGTTGGCGTGCACGCGACGGCTTCTTCGCCTCGTCCCGCGCATGTGCGATATTGGATCGGGAGACGGGAAGCGAAGAGGGGTTCCGCGACTACCCGAGGTGTGGGTCCCTTTCATTCTCTTGACCTGACCGTATTTCCTTCCTGCTGCTTATCTAGGACCACCACTACCACCACCCCCGAATGGGCGCCGCGTGTGTGTGTGTGGTAGTGGTGGTGGGAAGGGGGGGTATCCTCTATCACCCCAACGAGGCACCTCTGACTGCCATCTGCGCTCATGGCGAAACAGCTACACACACACATGTATATATATATACCCAGACAACTGGCCAGCTCGCAAAGGCACAGACGCACACTTACCGACTCGCCGCTCAGTGTCTTCTTTTTTAATTCATTTTTTTCTTCTTTTTGCGCCCGCTTAGAACATCGCTGGCAGAACGCGAGATATGAACGCGGCGAGGTCGTTGATCTCCTCTGGCAGGGTGGAGTGCTGCATGTTGTACTCCAGGAAGCTGATCGGGGTGACACCAGCCTTGCTTTCCAAGATCTCCTTCGTTTCCCTCGCCGCCGAGAGTGGGACAACAGGGTCTTGACGGCCGTGGAACATGGTGATGGGGACTGCCTTCTGTATAATGCACGGCAGCACATCCGCGCACGCAGCTAGGTAGCCGGACATGCAAGCAATCCCAGCTGGAGCGATGTGCGCCGTCAGCCCAGCGCAGAGCGATATAGCCGCCCCCTGGGAGAAGCCGCCGTAGACGATGCGATGCAGCGCAACACCGTGCTTTTTCGCCGCCACGTGCGCAATGCTACGCACATAGTCACAGGACTGCCGGACGGAGGTGGCGTCCTGACGGCCGCTGAGCAATCCGTTGTTGGTCATGTCCATGATGTCATACCAAGCGGGCATCAGCATGCCGCCGTTAATAGTGACACGCCGGGACGGAGCGGTAGGCAATAGGAAGAGGAGGTGCGGCAGGCGGCGCGACAGCTCATGGCCGACGTCCTCCCAGCCGTACGCGGAGTCGCCGAGACCGTGAATGAGGGTGACGACACCAGTGGGGTTCTCGTTGCCGATCTCCAGAAGTGTGCCGTAGCGGAGGCCGTGGGTAATGGGGGCCGAGTCGCGAATGGCCTGCAGCTTCTTCTGCAGATCGCTATGCTCGATGCAATCTGTGAAATCGGTGACGCCATACGAGGTGCGCAGCTCCTCCTTCATCTGCGCATTTGTGAGCTGGTCGGTCGGCAAGGCCATGATGAGAGATTTATCGCCTAGGGTGGCTAATACCGCAGGAATGGCGGACGCGTTGCTGGTCAGATAGGAAGCGTTATCGAAGTTGCTGTGGGGAGCAGAGGGGGTGAGAGGAAAAGGCAACAGTACAGAGGGGGAGGAGGATGGTGGTAAGGGGCGCGTGTCCGACGCGGGGGAGGCAGCGCGGCTCATCTGCGCCGGTGGCTGTGGAGTTGACGGAGCGACGAGAACTGCCGCCGCCGCCTCTACTTGGCCTTGCCGTGCCACATCAGAGCTGTGAACGCGTTTCGCACCCTCGATCATTGGGTATGTCGTAAGCGCTGCGGCCACCGCCACAAGCAACATAGCAACAGTCTTTAGGAGCGTTGCTGGTGACTGCCCCGCAGCGTTGATAGGGATCGGCTCCGGTTCTCGATGCATGACGCTTCAGCGGGTGCCGTCGTACCACCACCTTTTGCGTGAATGCGCGCACGCGCAGGGCGCCCATCCTCCCTTCCCTCCCCCACGATGTGCGTGCGCGTGCGTGCGTGTGTGTGTCGGTCTAGTCGGACAATTTCGAGTGCGCGCCTTCGCTGCGGTGGTCTTTGTTACTGTTCTCGGATCGGTCGCGACGCCCCGCAGACTATCGAATGGAAAAAGGAAATGGAAAGACGAAAGAAAACGCGCCTTGGCAACTTCCGTGAGCAGTATCCGCTCACAAACGTGTCCGTCAGCGCCAGTGCCTGCACCCGCATCTTCAGTGACTCGTAACAAGGAAGGCGGTGAAGCCGGAAAGAGTGTGTGTGTGTGGGAGGGGGGGTCGAGTTGCGGTAGGACAGAGAGCGCGCCGAGCGGGGAGAGCGTACGTAGACGCCCGAGGGCCATCCTTAGCTGAGCCGCGTGTGCATGTCTCCCGGCGCAGTCCTCGAAAGACCGCTGGAATGACGAGAGAGCACGCCGAGCGGAAGAGAGGAGGGGTGAGGTTCGACAAGCATTGCAAACGTCTCTCCCGTTAAGCTTATTTGTATATGCACCTGGTCTCTGGCGCCCGCTAGATTTTTGGAACCGCCGGCCTTCTTTACTCCCTCTCCCCCTCCCGGTGCGAATCGTTCAAGGGCTTCTTCCTTCACGCATATGTGTGTGTATGTGTGTGCTTCTCTTCGCGTTCCTCCAGCAGCGTTCTTCTTCGTACAGCACCATGTACGGTAGCGATAGAGAGAGAGAGAGGGAGGGAGAACGCTGACAGCGGCATACGTGGCCTGCGCTTCTGCGGACTCGCGCATTACTGCTGCTTCTTCGCCGTATCGGCAGCGACCGAAGTTGCACTCCCCTGAGATGCTTTGCGCCGGGCAACAAGCCACACCGTCACCGCCACCATCGCGTAGATGGCGCCGGCGAACATCAGAGGCCAAATCCAGCGGTCCAAGAAGCGGGTGCGCGACGCTCTTAACACGCCCATGGTGCGCTTCCGCATGTCCTCGTAAAAAGTGCCGGTGATGCACTCCAGCCGCATGTGCATCTCATCGTCGGTGCCTCCAACCGCGGAGGCACTTGCCTTTGGGGCAACCACCATGACGAGCGTCAGCACTACTTGCTTGGAGCGACGTGCGTCTGACATCTCGCGGATGTATTCATCAATGGTGATGTCTCCAACACGGATGTGCTCCTCTGCTGTGTCGGTGCTCGCCTTCTTCAAAGCCTCCGCGGGGCTACCACCTAGCACAGGGATTCGCTCTGTCCACAAGCCACTCGCGGAGGCGCTGTGAACGGTCCGCGGCTCCGTCCCGGATGCCGCTGTGCCGCTGCTCGCTGTCGCCGAAGAGCGGCCTTGGCGGCGACGGCGTGCTGATGTGGTAGTCTTTGCGGTCGCTGCCTCCTCGCCGTCACTCTTCATTTCCTCGATGCCGGTGCTGCCCACCTTGTACCGCAGAAAGGGGTCCTCGCCGTCGCCGAGCAGCAAGAAGCAGCGACCTTGCACTGCACTTCGCTGTCCTCCCCCACCGGTCTGGTATTCCTCACAAGACAGACCGTGAAGGGATTGTGCGAGGATACCGAAGGGCTTCGGGTGAGGCGCCCGGGTAAAGATGTCGCCACTGGGCACTGCGCTTTGCTTCTCCGTCACCGTGTTGTCCTTGCCGTACGCGCCTTCCTCTGCGTTTTCGATGCCGTCTTTCGAGCTGCTCAGCGCTGGCGGTGTGAAGAAAAGGGAAGCAGCCGACTCCAAGGGCTGCGCCTCCACACGCACCTCCCGCATGGCTGTCCACACGGCAGGCTGGCCATTGGCTTGGGGAGTGCCGAGTGACACCGTCCACAGCGCGTTCTCTGCATTGAGCAGGTCTACCAGGCTTGTATGCAGCGCCAGCGGCTCCTCCTCAACCGCAGCACCTGCGAGGCAGCAGCCGCAGAGCAGTGCGCATAGAAGGACCACCACTGTCGTACTGACTGGCCACACCCCCGCGCTGCAGCACGGAGGTCGCGTTTTCTGGCCTCGCTGCATCGGGTGTCTCAGGGGGAGGCAAGCGAAAGGAGACGACAGGAATGCATGCGGATGGCCTTGGAGGGTGTGCCAACAAGCGTGGCGGCGTCACACACGGAAGGATGCCACCACAACAGCCAACAAAATGTTTGGTGTGCGAGCCTGCCTGCCTGCGTGCTGCCGCCGCGATACAACACGGGTGTGCACGGTGTGTGGGTGGGCGCGACTCGCAAATACCTCTTTGATTCTCCTCTTCAGAAGGGGCTGCATGAGGGTCAAGGCGGAGAGGGGAGTGGAACGTTGGGAGGAGAGGTCGGGGAGGGGGGACAGAAGGAAGAAGAGGCCCAAGACGGAGGTTGATCCGACATGCAGACCTGCCGCCTCACCATCTGGGCGTATCGCGGCTGCTGTCTGGGTTGGTTGTGCGGAGGCAATGGGTGAGGGAAAAACTTCCCGGCCGGGAATTGAACCCGGGTCACCCGCGTGACAGGCGGGTATACTAACCACTATACTACCGAGAACTGGAGAGCCATTATCGCTTCTGACTGAAGCACCTGCTCTTCTTCCACGGCTCTGGCCCTCCCTTCTTCCCGCCCCCCTCCTGCTGGAGAGGGCGGTTGAAAGACATGCGTGCATGGCACACGGAGGACTTCGCTGTTCCGCCGGTTTTCGCGTAGCGATCGCTGAGACATCAGAGCAATTAGATGAAGGATGAACAGCAACGAAAAAAAAGACAAAATACGTTTGCATGTGGTGAAAGCGATGCTCGGCGTGTGTATAAAAAGGGCATAAGGATATTTTTTCGTGTTTCGAACGTGCCTCTTCTGCTTCTTCTTTTCTCTGCCCGAGATGAGTCCAAGACGTCACGCGACACGGCCCCGGCTCTGCCACAAAACAGGGATCATCGCCTCACGCTGCTGCGAAGCAGCCCGGATAGACACGTGCAAGAGCCACACCCGACTCGGTGATCTGAGCACGGCAAGCGGCACGCACTCTGCACACCCACATGCTTCGCAGGCCGCTGCAACGTCGCCCCCCTCCCCTCCCCCCACGACGCCGGTCGCCACGCGGCGCACCCCTCGGGCATGACGAAGGCTTCCCACATGGGCAGGCGGCGTGAGGGCCGCGTAGAGTGCGTTCGAGTCGCCATGACACGCTGTCCGTGCTTCGGATCGTACAGGCGTCCTGGTGGCTCCGACGCCACGCCCATCCGGGCGATGACCTCGGCTTCTACGAGGTCGCTCTGACTTGCCAAGATCGCCGGTGCTCGACACTGTCGTGGCGCAAGGCGGCTCGGCATTTGACAGGACTGAGGGCTGCACCGCTTCCCCATCAGGGAGTGGGCCCGCCGGCGCCCCCCCTGAGAAGTCACGTCGACGAAGGTGTGTGTGTGTGTGGCCCACCGAGGGTCACCCCACAGCGGAAGGAGGAAAGAAGGAGTCATCCTGCGTCTCCCCCCGCTCACTCCTCCTCTGTCATTTCTTTCCACCTCTCAGGCGGTGGGCAGAAGCGGGTCGGCGACGGCGTCGAAGGCAAAAGCAGCAAAGAAAAGGAGAAAAGGCAAAAAGAAACGCGTAGAGGTACTGAGAAAGGAAAGAGGTGTTTCTCTGAGAGCAGAGGCGTCATGGGCACGCTCGACCATGTATATATGTGTGTGTGTGTGTCCCTCTGTGTGTCTGTGACTGGAGGAGCTGCAGGGAAGGGGTGGGTGGGTGGCGAAATGAGCACCGCAAGGGCTAGGGAGGTGAGGGGAGGTGCACCATCGCCCTCATTCTTGGGACGTCTTCTTCTCACCTCGAACGGGATAGCGTTTGTATGCGCCGGGCACTGGTCGCCTCCGCGCGGCCATCATAAGACGAGGCTGATCCTTCAACGAGGAGTGCTCATGGATTTGGGCCAAGATGCCGTGCACTCGTCCTCATCGATCTCTCGCCACTCTTTCGACTCTGCGCCGCCGCTGCCGGAGTGCGGATACAGGGTCCTCACATTTGCTGGCCGATGGGCTGTGAGGGAGGCTTCACGACTGCCTGGCCGCAAGGTCATACTCGCCGGCGACCGCGAGTGGTCTAGCTGCACCGTAACTCTGCTACGAGGAGGGGGCGGCGCTCTTGCCGACAAGCGGTCGATCTGCCAAGAGTGGCAACACCGACCTGCGGTGGCACCCTGCCTTCATAAGCTCATAATCGAAACTGTACGCCTCGCCCAGGGCGCTGCAGAGCTCATTCTCGTGGCCGACGCAGTTGGCCAGCATCTCCTCCAGCCCGGGCCGCTCTCCCTCAGGCTGGTGCGCGATGAAGCGGGTAATGGTGCGGTAGGAGCGATCGGTGTCGTTGTTCGTGCGGCGACCCTGCAGCCGGGGCAGCCCCGGCAGCAGCTCCGTACCCTCCAGCGCTCTAGCGTGCTCGGACGCTTGGCTGGCACCGCGCGATGTGGACATGGAGATGAGGCGTGCCCGCTCTGCGATAGGGGTATTCATCTCCAGCGGGTCTTCGCTGTTGCGGGAAGTGCGGGTACTGTACCGTGGAGTTGTCGGAGTGGTGGCTACATTCATTGGCTGATGGCTGGGTGCCAGCGGGTGTTGCGACGCGCTATTTGGCGCCGCGCGCAGCTTCGAGACTCGGGGCTCGTCTATCTTCTGTTGGGCGTGCACTTGGGAAAGATCAAGGCCGGCCGCCGCCGGGGGAGAAGGGAGGGCTGAGCTACGGGCGCTATGCGTACCGCAACGGTCGGAGCTCGCCTCGCTCGATGTCGGGGCTTCTTGGCGTGCAGAACCTTCCGCAGCCGATGCACTGCGTGGCCTTGACTGCTGTAGTTCACGCTTCAGAGGATTGCTGTGGGTACTTTCTGCCTGCCGCCGAAGATCGCGGTAGTACATCCCGGGCTCTTTGGAATTGCTGTAGCTCCACACAGCGGACTGTGCTGCTGTAGGGTGGGCACCAGTGACCGCTGCCGCTGTGGGCTTCGTGCTGAGCAGCTGGATAGCCGGCGCGGGGACGCCACCCTTGTACTCATCGTCATCCTCTGCCGCCGCGAGGCAGTTTACGCGTTTCGGTAATGGACTCTTGTCGGAGGGGGTATCCAGCTCCGGTATGATGGCGGTTACATGTGACTGAGGAGGGGTCGCGTCGCCGCCCTCCCGTGGGCAGTCGCTTGCTGAGGGCGCTTTCGCGTTTGCATCTGATACACACTTCACATGTGAGGCGAGACGACTGCTACGGTCGCCGAACTCCAGCTCCGTTGACCGTGGCGGCGCCGGCTGAGGCGTTGACGGTGCAGCCAGCACACTCGATGGCACCTTGCTGAAACCCTGTGCAGTGGGGGCAGCCTGCTGCTTCGAGCCCTGTGGTGGGGGATGAGCAGCCTCGCTGCCGTACGCAACTTGCGACGCGCGCTGCAGCGCTACGCTAGGCTCGCCACTATGTGGGGTCTCGATGCGACCGGGAGAGGTTGCATGGATATGTGCTCTGCCCACCTCTGCACGGCTTGTGGGCAGGCATACGATACAGCTTTGGCGAGACGGCTGGCGCTTAGGCGGCAAAGAAAGTGTGTGCCCGGTCTCCGCGTAACCGTGGCCAGTGTCGGACATCGCGAGTACAGGTGGGTGCCAGGAGGAGATGGGAGAGTGAGAGGCGGGGGTCTGCGGCTAAGTTGCCTTTAATATCCGCTTTCTCAGTTTTTGTGTGTGGGATACTATGCAATGACGTGAGTGGTTGGTGGCGATGCTCGACGCGTGCAGGCCCGCTTGGGGTGGTGGCCACTCAAAGGCAAATACAATGGGAAGGACGAGGCCGACATAGTGTCCAACACTCACATCGGCCCCCCCAACCCGCACGATTGCGTCAGAGGAGAGGGAGAGGAAGTGGGTGAAGGGAGAGGGGTAGGGGAGAGGTGACTGATGAGGCGAAAAAAAACGAGCACATGCCATGTGGACGTTGGTGGGGAGGCGGTGACGACAGCAATGAGCGGCGGAGAAGGTGGGAGCATGTCTCAACGCATCCCGCTACTGTGCCCAGTCCTCGTCGTACAAAAACGCGCGTGCAGGTTTCTCTTTTGTCTTCCTCCCCCCTTTCCCCTTTTTTTTCTCAGCGAAGTACGCCGAAGGGGTGCCGGCAAACACCTGCACAGATGGAAGCGACAGAGAGTTCGCTGCCATGCGGGAGGCGGGCTGGAGGAAGCAGGAGCGCAAGGGTGTGGGCCGAATCCGCCGCACACCCTCCATTCAGGCGCTCGCCTTTGCTCTTGTGTAACGCTTAGCGAGAAAAGAAAAAGCGGCTTACAACCTCCTGCCCCTTTGCCCTCCCTTCCGCTAATCATTACGGATGAGTGCGGTTCCATATAAAATTTGGCCCGCGTGCGAAGCTCCCAAGAGAGGGAAAAGGTGCGCAAACGAAAAGATAGGCGGCGCCATCGTCCAGCCTCGAAGCTATGCAGACCCGGTAAAGGCGCCGCTTGTGCAGGCGTGTCAGCAAGTCTGGTGGTGTGCATGTGCGTGTGTGTGGGGGAGGGGGGGCTACGCCGATGGACATGAGACGTGCTAGGCCTTCACTCATGTCGTCTTTCCCCCATCGCACTGAAAGGCCCCTCAGCACATGGGCGCACCCTGCCAAGCGAGCAGGAGAGGTGAGCACGTGCAACAAGATGGACAGAGAAGAGGGAGGAGGAGGGAGGGAGTAAGGGAGGAGAGGGCGATGGGGAAGGGGTAGGAAGAGACGGGAGTGCCTGAGGTGAGGTAGCGGCGGCGGCAGCAGCAGCGGCCATTCGCCGGCCGATGACAGCGTACAGAGGACAGGAGCGCAACCGGATGGGGAGGGCACCTCGCCACGCTCACGCATAAAGGGACAGAAGTCTGACGCGCGCACCGTGCTGCAGATGCTCCGAAGACAGGCGTCCACTTCTCAGTCCCCCCGCCCCCTCGTCCCTCCCGTCATGACATGACTCGCTTCACCGAACGCAGTGTATGGCACGCCTCTGCTGCGTCGGTGTCCCTCCCTCCTAATACCACCTGTTGCACAAACGTTACCGATATACACCCCCTGTTGTTTCGCCGCCTTTATCTGTCTTCGCAGCTTCCACTACATGAAGAGAGGCAACCCGCTTCACCACTGGCAGTGTGTATATCCGAAGCAAGACATCATGCCGCCCCAACGCCCCTTATATTGCTTCTGCACAACCGATGCGGGATAGCGCACTTAGGAGCCAGACATATGCTTGAAAACACGCTTCATGTACATGGAGCTGAGGTACAGCTCTTCAGCAAACCAGCGAGCTACCGCTTCCGCCTCGCCCTCATTCGGTGCCACCACCTCTGCGAACTCGTCTTTGTCCTCCTCCGCGCCATCTATGCCAGGTGGCCGTGCCATGCCTAGTGGCAGCATGCTCGAGGTGCTGGAACTAGCACTGCTGTGGTCACGCGCGAGACTCGAGGGGCGCTTCACTGTCACCACGTTCGGTTCTGACTTCATGGCCGTCATTGCTGTGGCAACTTCCTCTGCGGGGACAGTGGCCGGGGAGGACGGTGCAGAGCTAGGAGCAGCGCACGGCTCTGAAAGTGTCTTCTGGCGCCATCCCGGTGCGGGGGCCAAGTCCAGTGACCGCCGCAGCTCCTGCACAAAGAGCTCCGTGACGAGATGCAACGACGGCTCTAGCGCCGCTCGCGCCTCCACGCGTCGCCAGAGTGAGCGGAGTGACGGCATGAACGTTGTCAGGTCCTCGTAGCGAGGAAAGGCAGCGATCTGCCGTATGGCAATCTCCGGTGACCGCTGATCGCCTTCACCCTCTTCTCCAGGCGCCAGCGCCTCCTGCGGCGGAGTCTCGCCGTTTCTGACGGATGAAGAGATGGCCGTTCGCGACCGCTGCCGCGTGCTCTGGTCATCCTCATGGATGGCCGCATCGTGACTGCTGCTGTTCCCGCCCTCAGCATCGTCGTCCACAAGCCAGCCGTCGAGGCCCGCACGCGACCGTCGCGGCCCTGCAATCACCGCCGGCGGCGTCGGCGACGACAGCATCGGTGATGAAGGTTGTATTCCCTGGAGCTGCTGCACCCCAGCACCCCAGCTCCACAGCCGGCCCTCCAGCTGCTGGTTGACGTCCTCCACCGCGTGCACAAAACGCCGCCACACTTGCTGCCGGCAGCGATACTGCACAGTGCGTAGGAGTGTGTCGAGGAGATTGATCGAGTCCAGGGCAGTACGAACTGCGAAGCCGGAGTTGCGGCCGCTGCTCCTCACAGATCGCTCCATCTGACGCAGTGTGCTGACGGTGTGCGTATGGAGACTCGTCAGCGTCTGCAGGAGGCACACCTGTGAGGAGCGCGACGGCGCTGGGGACGGTACAGCAGCGCTGCGGTATAGAACCAAAATTGCCTCTTCCACATGCGCTGCGAGGAGCGGTCGCTGCTGCGGCTGTGGCTGTATCGATGGCAGTTGCCATTGCCGCTCTTGCATCCCGTTACCGTTGCCGCTTGCCGCAGCCGATTTGCCTAGTCGCACAGAAGCGGCACACGCTGCAGCACAAGCGCGGAACTCCTCTGCATCCGCATCTGAAGAGTGGCGGCTGCGACTCCCCTGCAAAGCGGAGCGCACTTTCTTTACGTGTGAGACGATGCCGGCGTCCACTCGTCCAGCCAGTGCAGCCAGTGCATCGAGGGACGCCGATGCGAGTGCATCACGTGAGCTTGCGCGTGCAGCTGCACCTGAACCACAAGAGTGCGGTGGGGCACGGTGAATGTGCGCCATGGGAGAGGGAAGCGCGCGAGTCGGGTTCCACACGAGCTGTGTAAAGAAAGATGTGAAGGCGGCGTGCGCCTGCCGCTCTGCCTCGGGCGTCGGGGCAAAAGACGCGCTGAAGGGGCTGCGAGAGCGATGACCAGAGCTCTCCCCTGCTGCCCCCTGACGAGTTGCGGTGCCGTCTGCCTGGTCGGGCTTGCTGCTGCTGTTGCTGCCGTTCGCGGCGCCGGCGAACGGCACAGCCTCCCCTTTGCCCTTGGCGAGAGAGACCCCTTTCCGCGGTCGCGGGTGATCGCTGTTGGGATCCACGTGAATCTCCTGACATGCCGCGCGCGCCGCACGCAAATAGGTATACAGGATTCTCCAGAGCTCCTCCACCGCCTGATAGGACTGCACAAGGTAGCGAGTGTCCTGGCGAAGAGCCAGCATGCTCAGCGTGAACAGAGAGGGATGGATGACACACCCCACCCAATCGTACGGGGAGAGTGGCAGCGGCGCGCCCGCATCACCTCGGTGAAGTTTCCCATTTGCACACCCGCCCCCGCCCGCTGACGCGGCTGCCACGTGGCCGTCAAATACGGAAGCAAAGGCGTAGACAAGCGATGGACGCCACAGTGTCAGCTGGCCAAGCAGCGCAGGGAGGGGTAGCAGCGGTGCGCTGTCGGCATCACAGGCTACCCCTTGCAACAGTGCTGTGCGAAGGCGACTCATGCCCTCTGCGTAACTTCGCCACGCCTCTTGTGCTTCACCTGGCATGGGAGGGCGCCAAAGGACATGCGAAGTGTAAGAACGTGCGGGGGCAGGAAGAGCAGGCCGAAGCGACGACGGTCCAGCCGAACTTTCACCAGAGGCAGCCACTCCAGTGGCGTACAGCTGACCCTGCGCCGGAGCAAGCTCATGCAGCTCGGCATCCAGCGCCCGCAGCGTGCCTGTCAAGCCGCGAACAGAGAGGTAGTCTCGCAGGAGGGCCGTGACACGCGTGTCGCGGAGCGCCTCTGGGGTCAGGGGCACGCGGTTGCCGCATAGCGCGTTGGCAACGGGTGCATCAGGACCCTTTGCCTTGGTGTGCTCGTGGGATGTTGCCGTCGCCAAATCACCGCTTGGCTGCCGCTCACTCGAAGATGCTGCTCCACTCCTTCGAATGCGCGACTCGCCCTCCTGCCCTGACATGAACGTGGTGCAGCGTCCCACCGACTGCAGTGCGAGCTCGCGTACGTACTTGGCCAGTGGGAACGTGGGCGGCTGTCTCTTCGGCTGCTGTTCTTGACGCGGCAGGGATAACCCATCTTTACAGCGAGGTGCATCTTGACTCAAGCACTGCGCACCGCTGTAAAACCGCACCACCACGTCTGTGGCTTGCTGGGGACGGCGAGCGAGCCCGATGGCGAAGTAGTAGCTACCATCCGCCAGTGAGGGCTCAAGCGGGAGGGTAGAGACGATGTCTTTGTTCACGGTGAAGGAGAGCTGATGGCGGACAAGGTCGACGAGGCAGCCGACACGATCGCCGAAATTGACGCGACTGCCGCCCACCCCGCTACGCCCGTAATCGGGAAGCTTCACGGCGTCTCCGTCCTCATAGCCGTTCTTGACGATTAGGCGCTGTGCCACGTAGAAGCCAATACTGTTCTCCGCCTCTCCAGGCAGGCTGTACCACTCCAGGGACCGCTGGCAGACCCCCAGCACCAGCGCCGGTAGCGTCGCCTTGCTGCCTGGGCTAGTCGCCGGTGATGCGGCGGAGCTACCACAACTCATGTTTTTCTCTGCCACACCGGCGGCATTGCCCGCCTGCTGCGCCGATGGATCGGTGACGACGCACTCCATAAACACTACCGCCACCTGAGACATGGCAGGCGCATTGCTCTTCACATGGAAGCAATCGGAGGACCCGGTCGTGCGGCGGTGCAACTGCTGCTCCATCTCTTTGAAGGAGAGAGCAGCCCTCGCGGCGAGGTGTAGCACACAGCCCACTTCCCTTGCCGCGTGACCCTGGAAGCGCTGCTTTTGTACCGGGGGTGGCAGCGCAGAGAGATCCTCTTCGGTGGCTGCCGAGAGAGCTGATGATGGATGCCGCACAGCATCGCCACCATCACCGCAAGACGTAGATGGCTGCTGCCGCGGAGGCGTGTTCAGCCCAGCGGTATCAGCCTCGCCGCCATCCGAAAGGAGGTCCTGAGTGAGGTAGGCTGCGGCAGCATCCCCGGCGACGCTGCTGTGGCGCAGCTCCGCGGAAAGCGCGCCAACGTTCATGAACGTTGGCGCGGGAAACTCCCAGCCCGAGTAGAACATCTGCTGGGGAGCAGAGCAGTTTAGGGGAGGCGTGGCGGTAAGGGGGGAGAGGAGGGGAGCAGCAATGCTGTGAAGGTAAGCTAAAGCACATGCAATCACCCTCTCCACGCCCCCCTGCCTGTTCTGCGCACTGTGAGCGTGCTGATGAGTGCCAAACCACCACAGTTATGCCCCTTCAAGCGGAACGAAGTCAAGAGAGAGGAAAAGGGAAAGCAGCAACGCGTGCGGCAGAGTAGCAGAAGCCAAGGGCGACAGGAAGGGGGAGAGTGAGAGAGGGGAGTCACCCGTAGAGAGGAAGAAAAACGGAAGATAATGAATGAGAGGGTATCGGCCTGGAAGAAGCAATCGAGGGAGGAGGGAGGAGGCGAATCTGCACGGTGCAGTGATGTATGTATGTGTGTGTGTGAAACGGACACACAGGCACACACGCACGGTCGCACAGCAGATGCCTGGGCTCGGAGGCACGACCGTTGGGAGACAACAACAATGAAGCAGTGCCGCAGTAATATAGAGCTCAAGAGAAAAGCAAAGCAGCGGTGTGATGCACAGCGTACTGCACCCGGCCGAGAGACGCAAAGAGAGAGAGAGGGGGAGAGGGAGGGGCGGAGACAAAGCCCGCGCCGACTTCACGGTGAGTGGGAGTGGACGGGAGGTGTTGTTGGTGGGGAGGGAGGAGTAGAGGTCAGCTCTTCTCTCTTCTCCACCCCGCTCTGCGAGTGCTCCTGCACGAAGGATGCTAAAAAAAGAGAGGGTAACAGAAAGAAGGGGCGCCTTGGTTACAGCATAGCCGGCTTCCCCTCGACACACTTGCCCGCAGGTCGTTACCCTCTCTCTCACGTCCACAAGGAGACCTCTTGCACTCCCGCTGCTCGCGTGCGCGTGCTCCCGCGTGCCTGTCAAGGAAAAGGACTCTGTAGAAAAAGAAACAGGTGGGGGTGGCGCGTTTCAGTGCGAAAAAAATGTAGGCTCGTATGCTCGGAAGAGGAAGATGCGCGAGATATGAAGGCGGAGGACGGGTACTACGTGGCTACCGGCCCTCGCTGTGTGAGACGAGCAGGATCCGAGGAGCAGTCAACAGATTTCCAAAGAGAAGAGCGAACGGCGAGAGATTCAAGTAGAGAGCAGGGGAGGGGATGCGAGGTGGGTCAAGTGTGTGTGTGTGTGCTTGTCAGAGGAGGAGGGGGGGAGGCTGCAGGTGGCAGCACCACGGCATTAACGCCCCTCACCCACTTACCTTTCCTTTGGGCTGTGGGTTACATGCACATCAGAATCACCGAATGGCAAGCAGCGGGAGGAGGGGGGGGCAGAGAGGCGGCAGGCTCATACTGCCGATCCCTGGTGCCCTACTTCACAGCAGTTGCAGAGGTGAGACCTGAGGAGGTGGGGAGCGCGTAGAGACGCACGAGGTAGCGAGGGAGCCACCGCAGCGGCGGTGCGCAAAGGAGTGCAAACCCACGTTTAGAGGCACTCCTCTCCTCTTTCTTTCCCTCGCACTCATGCAGTCTGCGCGAGACGAAAGCAGCCCAGTACCGTCGCCTTCGTCCAGCAGCACCCACTCGTGGCATGTGCGTGAGCGTGCACGGTGAATGATGGTGATTCTGTGAATGCCATCATTCTTTTTCCAGTCTTTGCATCGAAGCGTTTCGCTGCAGTAGTGGAGACGGAAAAGAGAGGCGACCCTGGCAGGGCGGAAGGGGCGTGCGGCACGAGGGAGAGCCGCACTCGAGCAAATGGGGAAGAGAGAGAGAAAAGGGGGAGAGGGAGGGAATTGGTGCAGACACACACACACACACAGACACAGACACTCGTGCAGGCGCCCATACACAAGCACTCAGCGAAAGGAAGAGAGAGAGACAGACAGACACATCGAGGAAAGACCGGCGCGGAGCAACACACGCCGCCGTTTTGAACGCAAGCAAGCGAGCACACCCAATAGAATCCAACGCGAATGAAGACACAGAGATGAGCGGCAGGGTGGGTGGGTAGGAAGTGAGGCAGAGGTTAAACAGAGAGGGGAAGGGGATCGCGCCAGTGCTGTAGCGCCGCCGAGCAATAGGAGACACATACGGACGCAACAAGAAAAGGTAACCCTTACGTCGTCCTTAACCCTCTTCCCCATCTTTGGACTGTCGAAGGTTCTCTTCCCTTCTCAGGCGCCCAGGGAGAGGGGGGGGTAGCGCGGGTGCAAGTGCACAGACAGGAGGGAGCGAGGCAGGGGATCACGCGATCACACCGGCGCGCGTAGAGAAGCGGAGAGCAGAAAGCCCATTTTGTGTTTCGAACGTGCCTCTTCTGCTTCTTCTTTTCTCTGCCCGAGATGAGTCCAAGACGTCACGCGACACGGCCCCGGCTCTGCCACAAAACAGGGATCATCGCCTCACGCTGCTGCGAAGCAGCCCGGATAGACACGTGCAAGAGCCACACCCGACTCGGTGATCTGAGCACGGCAAGCGGCACGCACTCTGCACACCCACATGCTTCGCAGGCCGCTGCAACGTCGCCCCCCTCCCCTCCCCCCACGACGCCGGTCGCCACGCGGCGCACCCCTCGGGCATGACGAAGGCTTCCCACATGGGCAGGCGGCGTGAGGGCCGCGTAGAGTGCGTTCGAGTCGCCATGACACGCTGTCCGTGCTTCGGATCGTACAGGCGTCCTGGTGGCTCCGACGCCACGCCCATCCGGGCGATGACCTCGGCTTCTACGAGGTCGCTCTGACTTGCCAAGATCGCCGGTGCTCGACACTGTCGTGGCGCAAGGCGGCTCGGCATTTGACAGGACTGAGGGCTGCACCGCTTCCCCATCAGGGAGTGGGCCCGCCGGCGCCCCCCCTGAGAAGTCACGTCGACGAAGGTGTGTGTGTGTGTGGCCCCGTCATCACAGACGGCGAGGAAGACAAGCATGAAAAGTTGGACAGAGAGAGAGAGAAACCGACATCTGAAAGCATTTGACGAATGAAATGGAGGGAGGAGAGCAGCGCCTACACGTGGGAGACAAAGAAGGAGAGCAATCACGCCAGCGCCGACTCACTCAAAGCCCTCCCCTCCCCTCCTCCCCTTGCGGCACGGGAACGCTAAGCATACGATGTTAAATGGCCAAGACATCCCATCAGCAGCGAGCGGCAACACGCTCGTCGACAACACAAGAAAGATGGAGATGAAAGGCAATCACGCACACACACACGCCCAGAAAAGAGACAACATGAAGAGGCGAGAGAGGGGGGCCTATACAGTGGCGTGCGCAGACGCAGGGGCAAAAAAAAGGAAGGATGCGTCATCTTCGCATTCTTTGTTCGTATAGGTGATAGGGAGAGAGGAGGGAGGAGGGCGTGTAGGCGGCGAGATGTGTGTGCGTGTGGAGGGGACGGGGGAGAGAGAGGAGTAAGGCACAGATACAGAGTTCAAGCAAAGTAGGAGGGGGGGACAGAGACACAGGGAGCAGTGAGAGCGGCGATTCCTGTGGTACTACCAAGAAGAGAGACATGACAAAGAAAAAGCCAACGATGATCCAACCAGTAAAGAAGAGGGAAATAAGGAGTTCAGGGCAGCGCAGCAAAAAAAAACGCGAGCCTCCAATGCTTTGCGTGTGTCCTCGCCATGCGCGTTGACCATCAGGTGCAGGCTGACAGTCTCGGCAAAACGGCAGACGAAAGGGACAAATTTTGACACGCAAGAGAAGATGAGCCGCTCGGGATGCGGCTCACGGCACACAAGAAAAGACAAGCCACGCCGTCCATCATTCCTCCTCTCTTTTTTCCCCTCCCTCCCCACCGCTGTTCGACACCCTTAGGGTCAGCGGGGGGCGACAGTCGATGCCCCTCCCCCCCCACGAGAGAGAGAGGGGGGGTCGGAGAAGGGGTTATGATGGCATAAGCACGACGAGGTAGCGAAAAGGAAAGACGAAGGCAAAAAAGCAAAGAAGAGGAGAGAAAGAAACGGAAGCGCGTTTCAGGGCAGGGCATCCCTAACCTCCCCTTCTCTCTACGCACACACAGACATGAGGACACACACGCACACACACACATACGCAGGCGCATATATATATATATATAATTTAGAGAGGGAGGGACAGAGGCCGAGAGATCGACTCCAACAAGCGCCTAACATACACATGTGACAGGTAAGAAGACAAAATAGACTAAAGCGCGACGACCAAAATGACACACACATATATATATAAGATAGGTGAGCAGCACAGCCACACGCCCACACCACGACCACGTGAAAAAAAAGGTGGTGGTGTGATAGAGCCCGAGATAGAGGAGAGGAAAGGGGATGGTGGGGTGCGCACGCGTATCGAAGTGAAAACAAGAGTTGCAAAGGGCGCGCGCACACCACATACACGCAAGCGCCTATGCAATAGCCACATGCATATCCGGCAAACATGCTCTGCACACAGAGGGAAGGCAGCTGACATCTCTACATCGTTCATTCGCACCGCCTCCCGACTCCACCCGCGAATTTCTCTCGCTGTAGCGGCAGCTCACAGCCGCTCTCACTCTTCCGCAACTGCCCCCCCTCGTATCCCCTCACTAGCCCCTCCTCCTCTACATACTCGAGAGCCACGCAGCTCAGCATCATTGTCTGCGCCGCCCTACCGTATCTTCCCTTCCCCGCAGTGCGCTTGTGCGCATCATCTTCTCATATGTCTGTTACGTTGTACCCTCTTGGACGCGCCGCACTGCAACTGCTTTGTGCATCGGTGCATCAGTACTTCGCCAAAGAGTGCACCATCAGCGTCATCATCGGCCCTCTTGCTTGCGAGCGTCTATCCCATCAGCGTGGCTTGAATGCTGTCGGTGGGAGATCGCAAGGACGTTTTTTTTTCGCGGTAATTCTCAAGGAATGCTGAGCACTCGCGTCGCGCTGGCAAACTCTGGGGACGGCGCTTTCCCACTTGTGCTCCCGCTGCCACCGCTGGTAGCAGCAGTGGCACTGCTGCCACTCCCGTGGCCGTTGAAGGGCGCAGCTACTCCACCACCGCCCACTCCACCTCCTGCGCCGCCTCGAGTACAACGGTACGCTGCAACGCTGCTGCTGCTGTCATTGTTGTTGTTGCTCCCACAAGCCTCGATTCCAGTCGAGGACGAGCCGTCCGATGTCGATGACGGCTTGCCGCACGGCGGTGCACGGTGCCCAGCTACAGAGGTGTCGTCAGCGTAAGCGGCCCCAGGTGATATAGCGCTGCTACTGCCGCGGCAGACGCGCCCTTGCTGCTGTGACGGCGGGGACGGGGCCGGAGGCGTTGCAGGTGCGGTGACCGCTGGCGCATTCAGCAATACCTCGTTATTGTTCGTGTTGCTCTCCTGTCTTGCAGGGGCAACATTTCCGCTGCTGCCGACCCTCGCTACCTGGCCCGCCTGTTCGTCCACTACCGACGTCGTCGGCTCACTGCTCCCCACATAGCTATTCGTCTTCGCCGTGCTCGGCATGCGCACGCTCGACGGCATCTGCATGTAGGCCGCCGGGAGCTGCACAAGGTGGGCGTAGTTGTTGAACTCCTTCGGTGAAAGAAAAAAATCGAAGCTCATGAGCTTCAGAAACTCTGACTCCAACTCGTTCATGTCGTGCACCGGCACACTAAAGACAGACGCGAAGTTCTTATTGTTGACGCTGCGGAGGTCGACCACTTTGCTGGCGACACGGACGGAGGCGACCAGCAGCTTTTCAATGTTGCGCGTCGTGAGCAGCAGACGTGGGTGTCGGAGACACAGCCGATCAAGGTAGATGACGGCCGACAGCAGGGTGCTGACGGAAATGTACGTGTACTCTGCAAAGCGCGTCAGAAGCGCCACGTAAGACCCGCTGGGGCGCTCAGACTGGAAGAGGTGAAACCCATGGGGGCACACCTCATAGGCGAGGGTGCGCATCCGCTCCCGCGTACTGACGTTCGCCGCGGCTGCGCCGCCGGCTGGCTGGGACTCGCGCAGCAGTTCTCGTAGCAGACGTTCGTTCTGCTGCGTCACACATTCCATGGCGTCTGCAATGGACGGCACAAGCTGCGCGAACTCTGGCTTGTACTTTTCAAGAAGAATGTCGATCTCGCCAATGTTGCGCGATGTCGGCCGGATGGGGTGTAGTGGACGTTCGCAGGGCGTCCGCTGCAGCGGTACTCGCGTCTGCCGCGCCGCCATCGCCTCATCACGGTAGCGGTGGTGCTCGCGGTTCACTGGGAAGCGCAGCGAGTCGCAGAAGTAAGCGCGCCTGTCGAGCTCATACGAGATGGGCGAAAACCCGTACTGTATCGGTGGAGGCTCCGGAGTGCCGTACTGCAGCCCGAGCGCCTCCATGAACACGTCCGGTTCGTAGTCGAGGATGTCGTTTTCATGGTGGGCGTAGTTGTCCTTTATCCACTTCCAAAGCTCGTCACCGAGGGGCTGCACATTTGTGTAGGAGAGGAAGCGGTTGCGCGGCGAGATGGCGCTCAGGTCGGGGCCAAGCTCGGCGCAGAGGTTGCGGATCAGTGACATCTCGCGGCCGGCGTACTCGGCGGCGAGCGTCTCGGCGTCCTTGCGCACCCACGAGCTGCTCTGCGGGATGGGAGGGTACATGGCGCAAATCCGGCGAATGCGGCGCACAAAGAAGCTGGGGCACACCTCCAGCAGCAAGCGGCGGTGGATCGAGAACTCGCTCACGCCCTTGGAGAGCTGCCCCACAAAGTCATGCAGCCGCACGGCACGTTCGTTCCGGAGAGCTTCGAGCTGCTCTTCTGTGTCCGATGTGTGAAAGCGGCGCAGGCGCTCGTAGTCATTGCACAGGCGCTCGGCAGCGTCTGCGATCGCCGTCGGGAAAAACGGTGCTACCTCGCGCAAGTCGTCGGTAGCATGCGGCAGTTCCATTGTGCAAGATAGGTGCCCCACCGTTAGCCCAACGAAGCGGTTGACAAGCTTATGGCGCACGAGTTCCCCATCAGCGGCGGAGAAGGTACTGATGTTGCCTGCGATGGATCGGTCCGCCCACGATGGCGTGATCCAGCGCACGGCGGCGGAGTCGTGACGGCGCTGTCGTGCGCCGACCATCACTTCGATAATAACTTTCAGATCGGAGCGCGTCGGGTAGCGAAGGAGGATCTGGTTCGGCGGCGTAGCGCAAGATGAGGCGGCCGTGGAGGTCCTTAGCTTGAGGCTACTAGGGCTCTTGAGGTTGACGTCGTGGTCCTCGTCGACGCTCTCATCGAACGCGAGGCGAGGCTTGTGAGGAAGGGCGCCGCGAGCACGCGCGTCACCTTCGAAGTGCAGAGGCATCCGGCCAGTGCTGCTCGCCACCCCCAGTGCAGCTGGCGTGCTTTTCACTGCAAGCGAGTCCACGAAGTTGCTCGGCATGCTGTTCGCAAAGGACGTCACGCGATGTGGGGTTGCCGATCGTGCGGAAGAGAGGCCACACTGCGGCGGCGCCGACTCGAAGTCCAAGACGAAGCGATCGCGCTTGAAGATGATAGAAGAGGGCGAGAAGGCGACGTGCTGCTCCGGCAGGTCCAGCTTGCAGAATCGCTTGTTCTCCAAGTAATACTTGGCCGTCGGCTTCAGTACGAGCTCGACATTTTCGCGGCGTGGGTCAAGCGAGACGAGGTCGCGCGGAATGTCAAAGAGGGTGTGGAGCGTGAGCACCATGCTCTTACACTCCAGCTTGTGCTCCGCGCCGAGGGATGCCATAGGGATAAACTGGCGTCGATTCGGTCAAGGAGTGATGGACCGGCGAGCGTGGTAGTGCGCGCGGGGTGGGGCGCACTGCACACAACGTGGGAGAAAGACGGAATACACACACACACACACACAGACAAAAAATGAGAACCGCACCAAAAAAAGAACACAAAGGAGGAGAGGGACGGCGCGTCTCTCTGTGGACGCCTGCGCCTGCGGTGCGCACGGGGCTGTACTCCTCTCACCGAGAGGATACGAGGGGAGGGGGGAGGGGAGAACGGAACACGGGCCTCTTTGTCCCTGTGTTTCCTCCGTCCCTGACTCCTCTCTCCCGCTCGCAATGCCGTTGGCACCAAGTGGCGAGAAGCGCGCGCGCACTTACACACACACACACACTCAATGACGCGCACACTGACGCGCAATCGAATAAAAATGTGAGGGAGAGAGAGAAAAACGAAAGAGACAAACAATAGCGACACGAAAGAAGTGGCAACACTGAAGGGACACACAGAGGTAAGTGATCTAAGAGAGTGACAGAAAAAATGAGGGAGAGAGAGGAGGGAGGATGAGGAGATGAAGGGAGCTGTACAAAGAGAGGGAGAGAAAAGATGTGTTAGTGTGAGTAAAGACAAATGAGAGAGAGAGAGAACAGCAACGACAACAGCGATAACACAACAAAAGAAGAAGCGGATGGGGGGGGGCTGCGTCGCCGCACCTCAACAGCACCACCCTAGGCCACCGCTGTACCGCTGCTGCGGTGTAGCGGTTTTCCAAAGGGAAAAAATGTGATTCCAAAGGCCGCTACGGCACACGGACAGATAGATGAGACACACGCAGACAGGCAGACAGGCAGCGATATCCAAAGATGAGGCGGGGGCGGGGGACGGTGACGCTTTACGGTACTCCCTCGTCTCTCTTTCGCTTCGGGGTGTTTCCACGCGATGGCTCACTACGTTGACGGTCGTCTCCCGCCACTGATCTCCGCAGCAGCGACTGAAAGAACAGCGTTGCGCACGAAATGCAAAGAGTCAACAAGGAGAGAGAGAGAACGCGCCTGTGCTAGTAGGCTGGGGTGTCCGGGGTACAAACAACTGTTCGTCCACTCCTGCAGCTTCTCCTGTGGGTGTACTCGTTGCTAAAGCAAGGGGGAGTGAGAAAGGGGGGAGGGGAGGGGGGATGCAGCAGCCCCGCGCTCGGCTGTAAGGCTTCGCGAAAGGAAAATACGCGACTGCGTGGGCGCGCGCGTTCGTGTGGCGGGACAGGAGAGAGAAGCTTCAATATGGATGTCCGTGTCTACAATTGTTTGGGTGCCGTTGAGGGAGAAGGGGGCAAACCCCTTCGCTTTCGTGTGTGCGTGTGTGCCTCGGTGGTTGAGATCGCACTGGTAGCGAAAGCGTGATCGTGGTGGTCTAGGGGAGTAGAAGGAACGAAAGGGGGAGCACACACGTGTACGCGGGAAGACAGACTCCTCCCCCTAAAGCAGAGAGAGCAGAGAAGAGACACAATTACAAAGCGAAAAAAAAAGGGTTACCGGTGAACGACCAGAAGCGGGGAAAAAATTGCATTGACGGCAGCGTCTGTTCTAATGCTCTCCTCCATGCGTGCAACTCTGCTGGTGATGGATGATGTGCGATGCAAAGGTTTGCGTGTGTGGCGGAGGCAGAGAAGGAAAGCGGATAAAGGAGAAGAGGTCACAAGACGAGCATGATTCGGTAGTGCGCATGGGAAGGGCAGTAGCATGGGCATCGGAGAGTGCGATAGCGCTCGTTTGCATATGCGGGTGTGCCTGTGTGGTTGTGCTGGGCTTGCACATCCAGTGTACCCCCTCCCCCCTCCATATGTGTATCCGGAAGGAGAAGACGCACCAAACCGCACACATCGCGATCGCGATGAGGGGGCGCCCCCTTCCCGGCCCCCGGACACCCGCTCCGCTTATCATTTGCCCGCTCGACCCCAGAGGCGGGGCTGCTCTGTCCAAGCCTCCATGAGAGACATGGACACTCGATAGGCGTACCGCCCACTTCCCTCTCTGCCCCTGGTAACAGGTAAGGTCTCCAGGGGCTGACGTACGAGGCAGTCGGTGAGATGCACATCTGTCGTTTCCTCTCGATTAGTCCTCTTTGTCTGTTGCGCATCGCTGCTACACTCGTCGAGCTGCCACACCTCAGCGCAGCATGGATACCACAAATTTCACAGAAATGAGCGCCCTTTATCGCGCACGCGCTCTATTTGTCGTTTGTTACACTTCACCTCTCCGATTTGACAGAAGTCCCTTCTCTCTACCCCCCCCCCCCCCAACACACACCTTTCGTCCATCCAGTTCCCCGCCCCTCCGATCTCTTTTCGTCGTTGCTGTGTGTGTGTGCGTGTGTGTGTTTGAGGGGGGGGATGCAACACTATTCTGCAGCACGGATGTGCGCCTGTGGGCCGAGTCGTCTGTTCGACGCTTCTTATTGGCGGAGTTGAGGGTGTGTGCACCAGCGTACCACTACACACACACAGACATACACATACACACACATGGCGCACGGGTGACGCCACTTAAGATCGAATGTGAAGAAGAAATAGGGTGGAGAGTGTGTGTGTGGGGGGGGCAGGGCGCAGATAGAAAAGAGGAGAGAGCGGTGCAGACAGAGCCGATCGTTTACATACACGCACGCAGTGTCTCCGGCGACACAGGTCGATAGAGCAACACTCAAAAGAAAAAGAAGACACAGACGGTGATGCCGACTAAAGGCACACGCTGGGAGAGCACGAGGGCACAGGAGTGAGGGTGTGGAAGGGGAAGGGGAAGGGGGGAGGTGAAGACAAGCGAGACAAACAGTGAAAATCAATGAGATGGACATGCGCAACGTTAGGCAGATAGAAGGCACGGATACCCCCAGTCGCTACGAAATGAGAGCACACACACACACAAAAAGCGAGGAAGCGAACGCGACTAACGCAGTGCTCTGCGTGGTCCATATTTTCACACGGAGGGCATATCCCTGTCGTTTTCATTAATTTGCACAGGTAAAGGAGCAGGAGAAGCCTTCAAAGAGGAGCTGCGAGAGCTCGTCCGAGTTGCCCCCTCCGCCCGTGCGCGCCGGGAGGCGCACGGAGAGTGTGAGTGAGCGGAGGAGACGTGAAAAGAAGAGCAGCAAGAGGAGGCACCCCGACATGAGAGCGCTGATACACACCCACACCCACATGTATATATATACATATATATATAGTTTACGCACAATGTAGAAAGCACCGGTCAACCACGTTAAGCGAGAGGAAGAGGAGGAGGAGGGGGGATGGCTCAAAGAAAGAGAGGGAAGAAAAAGGGAGCCACCCAGGGACAACGTCCAGCACTCAGTCAACACACGTACACACATAATATACACAAATGGTATAGCAGCAGACACACTCACAAGTCGCACTTATCAAGCCAGCCGAAGAAGATGCGGAAGAGGAAGAGGGGGAGAAAAGTTTAGTGAGGGCTCGGCCACGGCAACACATCTTCTTTAATTCTTCGTGTAGTGCGCTGCGTGAACAGGAGCAGAACGTAGGCAAAGAGGGCACAGGGACAGAGAGTGAGAGAGAGGAGGAGAGAGGGGTGGGGTGGGGGGCGAAGTAAACGAAAGAAAACGGAAAGGACCGAAATAAATTGAGAAGTGGCACGTCCTCAAAGGATTGCGCAGCGGCGGTGAGGCAGGGCGAGGGGGAGAGGGCGGAGGTGGTGAGTAGGTGAAGGAAGGAAGGGTGAAGAAGGAAAGAGGAAGAGACAGCGTGGCTTCCGCCCCCCCTCTCTCTCTGCATCTCACCTCCCCAACAGCCACGCCTCTCCCTTCCTCTTCCTTCGCAAGCCACTCGCTTTCCACTGCCGTTCGCGCATATGGCACAGAACGATCGCGACGAAAAAGGGGGAAAAAGGAAAAAGAGTCCAACAGCGCCATTAATAGAGGGGGAGAAGGCTAATGTCTTCAGCACTATAAAACGGCAAAAATCTGAACGAGTCGCAGCACAGACAGCACAGGGCCAAGACGGTGGCGCGCCGCTCAGCATTGCTATGGCCTCACCTTTCGCTCTGCATTGTTCTCCCTTCCCCTCCCTCTCTCCGCGTCTCCCCCATCCCCCTGATGCCCTCTTCTCCCCTCGCCTCGGGCGGTGCAGGGTGGGGGGCTCATTGCTTATTCTTATGCGTTTCGGAGACGACTGTCCGCCTATTCGTCCTCTCCAAGACGCTGAACGGAAGAACCAGCGAAGCGAGCGCGAAATTGACGGGCACGGGGGCAGCGCTCACACTCACACATGCACACGAGTGCAAAGACGAGCTCATTCGTGAAGGGTCGCCAGATTGGTGGATAAAGAGATCGGGGATAGAGACGCATCCAAGTGTGAGGAAGGCCTACCCCCCCCTCTTCCCCCTTTCTCCCACCCACCCACACATATAGAGAGGGAGAGATGAAGAAGGGAGGTGACGTGAGCGGCTGCTGGTGCTTGTGTCTGTATCGCCTTGATGATAGCTCTCTGCCTTGGGGCCTTTTTGCATGCGCACTGGCCGTTTCCGTACATAAGTATACACACATACATATATATGTATGCGTGCTCATTTAATCGTTACCGTCTCTCTCTCCCTCTCGTAGTGGTTGTGACGCTCAGCTGGTGTGTCAGGTATGGCCGAGAAGGTGAGCCGTACAGCCCAATCCATACAGGGGTGTGCCTGGGAGGAGAGGGGGGATGGGAAAAGAAGGCGAGAGCGGGAATCGAGCACAAGCACACACTCACTATTGGGGACATCACACACACACACGCACACACAATTAGATAGAGGAGAGGAGGAGGAGGCGAGAACGACATGCCCTTGCTGCTTCTTTCGCTGTATGCGCATCTGTGTGTAGCGCTGCATGTTTGCGCGCTCTCCCCTCCCCTTTTGTCGGTGGTGAGGGAGATGAGCGGAGACCTCTCTGAGAGGGAGGGCGAGCGAGTGAGGGGGGGAAGAGGGCGGGCAGGAGCACGCCTTGGCACAGCAACAAACACGGACACATGGACGGCGGCGTGAGGCCAAGGTGCAGTGAAGAAGAGCTGCGTTGCGCAGGGATGAGAGGGGATGGGGCAGTACTGTGAATTAATAGAGGAAAAAGAGGGGGAGGAGAGTGAGTGAGTGAGTCGAGGAGAGAAAGACAGGCGAAGAAGAAGGAGGGGGGTACACATATACGTATACGCACCCATTCGCTCACCCGCCCACCCATCCACACACCTTAAAGACTCACTGCACGAATCCCGAGAAAAGGAGGAGGAGGTGTGTGTGTGTGTGGGGGGGCGATGAAGTGGAACGGAGTGGAATGGTGGTGGTAGTGGGGGGGGGAGGTGGAGAGGAAGGGAAGGAAAAACGCATCAACATACATAGTGAAATGTAATTACACACATACGCACATTCGCACGCGGCGCAATATCATGAGAAATGGAGAGTACAAGGGAAAGAGGAAGAGACGGAGAGGGGGTGGGGTGGGGTGGGCGTGCGCGCGCGTGTGTGTGTAGGTGTAAAGTCGGGAGGGGGGATACGCATTCACAGAGAGAACACCATGGGAAAGAGAAGGGGGGAGGCGAGCACACAGAAAAAAAGAGAGAGGAAAACTGTGCCCAGAGGACGAGAGCTCCATCTGGGGGGGGGAGGGGGGAGGGAACGTGTGCGCTGCGTAGGCGCACGTGTGTCTGTCTGTGTGATCTTTGGCCGTGAATCGATTCGAACAAGTTAACAAATAAACCTGCAGCTGCGAAAGCGAAGAGCAGAGCAGTGCTTCCTCCCCCTTCCTCCCTCTATTGTGTGGTAGCGCACATACACTACTCGGTGAGACACCTCGATGCTTTTATCTGTTTCGAGCAGTACCCATCCCGTCATATTGTATGAGTAAAACTGAACTAGACCGAGTACGCCACGAACCCATCGACTTCTGACGAGCAGCCGTGGGCACGTGGTGCAGCAACGCCGGCTTGGCGATCCGAGCGTCACTCCCTGACTCGAGCTCCACCCGCCCGCTCTTTCTTCGGAGGTCTCCTCACAGCCGCTCCCATCACGCCGGCCGCCACCTGGTGTATTCCTTTTTGGGCAGCTCAGGCCCTCCCCACCATCAGTAGGCAATGCAGGGGCTGGGCGGAATGCGTCCAAGTCATGCTGATACTTTGCCTATTGCATGGACAACACAGATGTATTCACTGCAACGAGTCCTTTTTGACCCAGCGCCGTATAGGGGGCGCGGCCGCCGACATCAGCAGCGATACACTACTCGGACTCCGCGGCATCGATGGCGCTTGAGCCTGCTGTTGCCAGAGGCGGTTCAACATTGGAGGAGGATGGGGGGCTGTTTGGCTACCCCTAATGAGAAATCCGGGCGCACTGGACCCCCCTTGAAATACCGCACGCACAGAGGTGTGTCTCCCCTAGTCACTAAGGTTCACCACAGCCGATGCCAGGAGGGGGGAAAAATAGTCAGGAATGCTACAGCTGCCTCTGATGCGCGGATTGTCCTCTTTCGACACCCTCCCTCCCCCGCCCCCGCCCCCGCCCGCACACGCGTACACACGCCCTGGAGGCCATACTTTATATTTGTTTAGCGCATCAGCCGCTCTTTTATTCTCATCGGCCTTTATGTGTGTGTGTGTGTCGCTCTCTCCACAACAAACGAGCCGTCGCACCTTCGCAATGCCACGTGCGCAAAAGTGTGTACAGGGGGGCAGTGGGAAGGAAGAGGAGAATTGTGCATCGAGCCAGAAGTGGCGGCGATCGGGTTGACTGGCGGGTGGGATGAGACGGGCGTATGTGTATAAGCTCAGTGCATGAGTGAAAAGTTCGCAGAGGATGCCCCTGGGGAGTGGGGACAGTGGTGCGGGTGGGGGCGAGGTAGCGGAAATGCTGTGCAAAGAGGCACAGAGAGTGAGCGAGATAGAATCCTCCGGAACGAAAAAAAAGCGGAAGAGCGCATCGAGTGGTGGTGGTGTGTGTGTGTGTGTGTGGGGAGAAAACAACAGCGATAACAGCTAAAGGAAAAGGGCAACGAAAAAAAAGCGGAAAGGGGGCGGAGCATCGCTAATCACTCCCGAGGGGAGGGGGGAAGAGAAGACGTGAACACAAGAAGCGGAACATCGCATCACCTGCTCTCCTCTCCCTCTCCTTCGTTCCCTCGCCCACACCACCCCAAGCAGCAGAGGGGGGGTATGGTGTTAGTGGATCGCAGCGCAAAGCTACGAGATTGGAAAGTGGAGCACAGAACCACACTCGCACACGAAAAAGACAAAGCCAGATGAAGGAAGAGAGAGAAGAGCTGCGAGAGGCAAGTGTGGGAGGTGGCGGGGGGGAGAAGAGAGGGGAATGGTGGGTGGGCAGGAGCCACAACACATATACACAGAACAGGAAAAAAATGAGGTATAAAAGTCGTTATCGAAAAGAGCATTCTTTGTATGACGGTGACGCTCTGCAAGGAAGCCAGAAGTGCACCCCACCCCCACCAGCATACTTTTCCGCACCCTTATCTCTCCTCCTCCCTCCCTCCCATTCCCCTCCAAGCCTCTTGACTCTCCTGGGACTAAGAGGCCCCCTTCCCCACCCCTTTCTTCTGGTGATCTATGCCATGAGCAACGCGTATATGCGTATGCATTGACATTAGTTTTCTTTTTGTCTGCCCAATAGGTGGTCATAGAGAGAGAGTGAGTGAGTGAGAGTGAGAGCGAAAGAGATGAAATCACCGACGAGGAGGAGTGGGGCGGAGGGTGGGAGGCGGCAAAACAGAAACGTAACGAAATGGGCCGCAGTCACCGCCGCAGCTGAAATCAAAAAGGGGTGAAAAACAAAAAAGGATAGCCAAAGAAGAGGTCGTGGAGGGGGGGCGGAGTGGGCGGGTAGTGAGGGCAAATCAGGGGCCACCCGCCCACTCCACCCCCTCCTCCACGGGTAGCTGCAGCCGCAACCAAACAACAACGCATGACACACACGCACGCACACGACAACAAATAGACACTGCTACCGCCACACAGCACGATGAAGGACCCAAATAAAAACGGGGAAAATGAAAAGAAAAAAAAGAGGACAAAGAAGAAAGTGCTGCCGCGCCGATAGCAGAGAGAGAGAGACAGTTCACATCAAAAAACGCAGCAAGATGCGCCTACTCAGAAATCGCTCGTGCCAAGCGGTGTGTGTGTGTGTGGGGGAGGTAAGATACGCGCGCGCATCAACACGCTTACACAAAAGGCTGTATGCGTGTGAATGAGCGCGTCAGTGGGAGACGTATTACCTACATACGAGGCTGATCCGGAGGTGGCGGTAAACGTTGACCTTGTACCGCGATACCCATTATGCTCGAAGATCGCTCGCTGCGTCCACTGCGCGTCACGGGCGGCAGCGCCACCCCCTCGCGTGCCGTGTGTGCAAAGGCACGCCGAGTCGGCGTGCGATCACCGCAGCACATCATCGACCCCGGCCCGAAATCTTCAGCGCTGGAAGTCATGCCTCGACTGCTGCTGCTGGCGGTTGTCCCGTTGTAGGTGGCGGCGGCACAGGCATTGGGGGAGGTGCCGCAGCCGCCGCGGCCACCATTGAGCGCCGCTGTGCAAAGGCCCGCTACTGTGCCGCTGCTAACCGTCAGCACACGGCTTGGGCGGCCGGTGGCGTCCCAAGAGGCGGCGGCTCCACTACGAGGGGCCGAGAGCGAAATACTGCGCGCTCGCTCATCGCCCCTTTCCTCCACCGCCACTAGCACTTTCGTTGCGTCCGGTGGGGTGTGGTCGGTCCACCCGCCGTTGCCGTTTTGGTAGATGCCGTTAGTATGCGTCGCTGCGCGAAGCGTGTCCTCACTGGTGGCGCCGCGCCCCGATAGGCCCCCCATGGCACCAAGCGCAGGCGAGGAGCCACTGTTCACTGCCGCCTGCGGCACGTGTGGTAGAGCAGGCGAGTACGAAGTACCGAGAGGGTGGCGCCGGGCGGAGGTGGACGCGGATCCGCCACGTGACGCAGGTGCGCGGGTGGGTCCGAGCGACTCTGTATCTGCCGAAATGGAGCGCGCTGTCGACGCGCTCGGGGGAAAGGCTGGCCGCGACGCCGACCGCAGCGGCGACACGCCGCTCTGCGAGGCGGTCGACATGCTGTACTCGTTTTGTGAGACGATGCTGGATCGACGGCTACGGGTGTTGCTGCCGTTGCCGCGTGCAAGGAACGGCCGTGTTGGCTGGTGCTGCACAGAGAAACGGATATCTAGTGGCGTCTCCATGGCAATCGTCGTGCCCCAGTCGCTCACCTCATCGCTCATGTGGGCCGCCAGTAGACGAAGCGGACGGCAGTAGACATCGAACGTGTCGCGTGATAAGTACAGCCGGTTCTGCAGCAGCTCCACCATGCGGAACTCCAGCGCGTTGAGGTCGTCGTTCGTGACGCCGCCAACGACGGAGAAGTCGTGATTGTTCAGCGTTCGCGTGTCCATGATTTTGCTCGCCATTCTGGTCGATGTCAGGTAGAGCTTGAACACATTGTATGGGTGCAGCAGCATGCTTGGGTGCATGCAAAGCAGTCGGTCAAGGTAGAGGCACCCGCACACCAGCACGGACGGAGAGACGTAGGTGTACTTGACAATGCGCTTGAGGTAATCATGAATGGAGATGGCTGGGACCTCGCGAGTGGAGAAGGCGTCGAGTTCCGCCTGCGGGCTCGGCAGTGCGGCTTTGCCGCTGTTGCCTGCCGTGCTTACAGGCGCAGCGCTGGCGTTGGTACTCCCTCGCGGAGACCGCTCCGCATCAGCCGCGCCGCTCAGCGAGTTTGCCGGGGGCGAGATTGGCGATGACACGTGCGCTGGTATCCCGTGCTTCTGCCGCAGCACCTCATGCGCTGCGATGGTGCAATCGATTGCGTACGCCAGCCAGGGAACCAGAAACCGGTACTCCCGCGCATGCTTCTCTTGCATCGTCTCCGATTCGTTCAGCAATCGCCCCGAGCGCTTGCTGTGCCGCTGCGGCATTGCCACGGACGGCGTAAGCGGGAAAAGGTCCACAGGCTCTTCTATCGTTGACGGCAAGGGCGGCATCGCCGGCGCGGTGGACAAGCTCGACGGTGCCGTGCCCATGCTCACGCCGCTTACGCTGCTGCTGTCCACAATGGCGCTGGTCGTAGCCTCTTGGCCACAGGCGTTATAGAAGCCGCTCCCGCTGGCTGAACCACCTTTTGGCGAGGGCTGCAGACTGCTGTTGCACGCCGCTAAGCTATTCGGCAGGGTTTGCCGCTTGCGGAAGAAGTAGCAGATGAGCGGCTTCTCCATTTCATCGACGCTGAGCGGCGACGCAGCGGGGGCGAGCCGCGGTGGGTGGTAGACTCTCGATACGCTGGCGTCCTCGTCGCGGCTGCTGTTGTTGTTATTGGCATCGCCTCTGTGGCGGCGTCCGTTCTGCGTCATTGTGTCCAACGCACTCATCGTACAGCACTGAAAGCAGAAGTCTACAGGAAATGAGCACACACACACACACAGAGAAGAGAGAGCCGAACGAGAAAAAAAAATGACTGCTGCTTGGGAAAGAGGGGGGCCTCTATGAAGACGATGCTGACGTGCACACCGTCACACGCAGAGAGAGAGGATGCACTTCCTGAGTCTTACAGAGGTGAGGGAATACCAGGCAAGCTGCGTGTGCGCGCTTGCCACTTGGTGAATGCGCCACCCTCTCCAAGGGTGGTGCTGCTACTAGAGTCTCGAGAAGGCTATGGGGGCCAGCGTGGATGTGTATAAGTGTGTGACAGTTGAAGAGATGGCGGCAGTTAAGGGGAGGGGGGTAGAGGGGAAGCGTATCCCTCTTTCCGCCTGACTATGAAGCTCGAATACAGGGCGAAAACGAGGAAGCACCACCCCTGACATACGCACAGGGGAGGAGAGGTGCAGGCGTGCGGCCGCAACACGCGAAGAAGGGGGAGAGGTTTGCCGAGGTGGGGGTGGGTGGAGAAAAAGGAGCAGGAGACACACACTCACACAAAATATAAGCGAACGAAATGCAAAGAGCGATGTACGCGACAACAGTGTTGAAGGGTGAGAATGCGCGTGTGCGTGCTGGCGTGTATGATGGGAGTGGGTGGAAGGTGGCGAGTGGCGACGTGCTGGAAGCCGAGAGCGAAAGAACAGGAAGGGAGGAGGAGGAGGAGAGAGATGATGATGACTTGTAGGTGAAAAGTGGAGATAGATGAGTTGGCGAATGAGCACTGGATGCAAACAGTGAAGCTGCCGCGGCACGAGGACAGGGGAGAGAGTGAAGACGAACAGAGGGCGGAAACGCAAAGAAAAAAAAACGGCCAAATATAGAGAGGAGAGGAAAGGTGAACGCGTGTGGTGCAGGGTAAAGCGACAGAGGAGGGCCAGAGAGAAAGAACGAAGACAACACTTCACATCAATGAGCACAAAACATATGTGACTGAGGTGCGGCAGTGAAGATGTGCACGAGACGAATGAGATGGAGAAAGGAGGGGAGAGCAAAGCCAGGAGACCCCCCGCACACACACCCGAGAAGAGAGAGCGAATGTACGACGAGGCGGCGCGTGCAGGGGCGTCGCGCACACGCGTCGAGGGCAAACGCGGCAGTGGAATCCCTCACCCCCACAAGCACAAGCACAAGCGCATTGAGGCGAGGGAAGCAAGTTGAGGCAAAGGAGAAAGGAAGGAGTGCACGAGAAGAGTGGAGAGAGTTGAGAAGAGGCGACAGCAAATACCCACATACAGAGCGCTGCACGCACGTCTCTTGGCGCTGAAATGGCGCTACGAGCGATGCCCTCCTATGCCTCGAAGGCACCTAGGGAGACAGAGAAGGGCACGTACTCCACCTACACCCGATATGTCGTCCCTCCTCCGCTTTGTTTCCTGAACCCGCGAGGCGTACCACCGCCGTCAGCCGGGAGTGAGCGCGTGGGGGAGGTGGGAGGGTCAGTGTAGGCGTCTTCAGCGACAGGGCCTCCATGAGCCGTGCAGTTCCGTTGCTTTAAACTGATCGTTTACTTTTCCTTGGGCGCTTGCTTCTGTGAGCGTGCGGGAAGGGGGGAGGAGCCTGGTAGGCGGACACACGTGCACACCTTACCACACGTGCGGAAGCGACGGAGGGGTCCAGACTCCAGCGAACACCAGCCTCATCACCGCCACAAACGCCAAGAGAAGCACGAAAAGCCTGTGCGCACACGCGCCAGTCTCTCGTCTCTTTTTTCTCAAGACGGGACTGTCCAGTCAGCCTGAACCAACAGCCACGCAGCCGTCGACTGACCCTCGACGCGAGCGCCGGTGGCAATCCCCTCCAACGGCAATGCCAACGACTTGAGCACCTTATTATCTACGGTAGCACGCCACACAGGCGGCAGCGACGAAGACGACAGAAAGAGTGTCCGCAGCGAGCGCAGGACATCGCGCACCACCGGCGAGTCGTTGCGTTCCACTGCCAACAAAACGGCGCTCTGCTGCACAACGGAGACCGCCAGTCGCTCAGCAAGCCTTGCCGCCCCAGCCGTCACTAGGCTAGACCCAGGGTGACGAAGGGCCACCACCACATTGCGGAGAAGCGCAGCCGTAGCGGTTCGGCAGTTAGTGCGCGTCGTAGCGGGCGTGTCGCTCGTGATGACCTTCGTCATGGACGGCAGCGACGCCGCCAACCACACGAGCATCTCCTGCGCGTCTCCAGTCATCGCTGACACCTGCACGCGCGCGTCGCACAAGCGAGCAAACACGGACGCAGCGAGCCGCAGAGCCACCATCCACTCGGCCGCCGACACTGGGAGCTGCGGAGGCTGTGCTGTTTGAGAGCCCCAGAGCGTGGTCAGCTTTTCTAGCATCTCCCCGACGACCTCGGGCCTATCAGCGGTAACGGCGAGCACGTAGCGCAGCGCGTCCGTTGCTGGGAAGCGAGACCCCGCCGGCAGTGCGGAGTAGAGGCTGAGAAGGCCTAAGCACTTTGTGGATGGATCCCAGGCGTTCGATAGCACCTCCTCGACTGTGTGGTGGAACTCTGTGTGGGTTGGTAAGAGCGTGCTCACCTTTGCCTGCGCAGCTGCAGCGTTGAAGGCGTCAAACAGCTGTGGTGCCTCCCACGCAGGAAGGAGACTCTCGGCTTCCATTGATGGCGCCTCTGCCCTTGACGCCGGCAGCGGCGTGGGTGCTTCAGCGCCATTAGAACCAGAGGCGCGTCTGGTATCCTCCAAGCCTGGAATACGCACGAGATCCTCTGGAGAAATATGCGCCATAAGAAAGTTTTGGATCTCCTCCTGCGAATCCTGCGCCACTACGCCAGCGTGTTCCTGGAGGAAGCACTTTGCGGTCTCTACAACACTGTCGCCGACATTGTAGGGAAGCTTCAGCATACGACCCTCGACATTCACATCGAAGAGGTAATCATACATTTTCCCGTTGTGTAAGTGCTTCTCGTGCTGCTGTTTTGAAGCGCCTGTGTAGCTTTGAGCATCTGGCCCAGCTACAACGACGCCGATCTTCTCCCATCGGCCGGCATTCCACACATACAGCTCTACCTCGCCCTTCTCATTACGGGCGAAGAGGCGCTCGCCCTCAGACGCACCTCGGCGCTGTGCGATCTCATGCGTGAACGGTAGCGATTCAACATCGAGGCCGCCAGAAGCGGCAGCAGCGCTGCTGGATTGGGCGATTTTGACATCCACCGTCTGGGAGGAGACGGCCACCTCCAAAGCTTCCAACTTCTCGATGGACGCCATGTGGTCATAGTCACGGGTCCATACGCGCACGGTGTGATCCGAACCACCAGACAGCAGCCGGCCGTCCGATGTAGCTGCCACACTCCATACGACGCAGGGATGCTGAATAACTTGCACAGTAGACAGCTTACCGACAGCGTCACCCGAACGCCATACACGCACTGTGTGGTCCTCTGAGGCGGTGTACAGCTCCGACAGCTCAGGGGACCAGCAGATCGAGTAGATGAGTGAGTCATGGCCGTCTAATACTTGAAGAGAGTACTCAGTGCCAATGCTCCACAATCTCACCGTGCAGTCGTTTCCTGCCGATGCGAAGCGGTTACTGTCCACCGCACAGATGCACTGCACAACATCCTGGTGACCAGAGAAAATTTGTATGGTCTCTCCCGTCAACGCATCCCAGGCGTGAATCGTCTTGTCGCCAGAGCCAGACACCACCGTCGAAGTGTTCGTTAGCTGCGCCACACCACGGATAGCAGTGGCGTGTTTTTCGTAGAGCCGCTTCGGTCGTCCACTCTTATGATCGAAAATAAGGACCGTCCCACCCCAATCACCAGAAATTATGTCGCCCGACAGAGCCTCCTCTACCTCCGTGTCGACACTTCCATGAATGAAGCGCATGACGGTGCCACAGCAAGCGCCGCTGCTGTGCCCGTCTAGTACGGCCTCTACCGCGGCTGATTCAGTGTTCCACAGCGCCACATGTTTATCATTTGACCCAGTGACAACGCACGGTTCGTGGTCTAGGAGCTCTATGTCAGAATGAAATAGAACATAGTTGACAAACGCGGTGTGGCCAGCAAAGGTCAAGCCATCCTCCACCGTATCCCCTGAAGTCGGAACAGTGGACCACTTAGCTGTGTTGTCGCGCGAAGCCGTAAAGATGGAAGATGGATCACACGGCGAGGAGCTGACGAAGCGCACATCAGAGGCGTGCTCTCGCCCATCTGCCTCAAGAATGAACGCCGTGTCGCACATGCTCACGGCTGAAAATCCTCTGAGACGTACCGAGGAATTGGTGATAGCACACTGACTACGACTCAACGCTTTGCTGTGGCCACCAAAGCGAGAGCGCAGAAAAGCTTGTGAAGAAAGGGAATACGAAGGGCACCTTCAAAGGCCAAAGAGGACACAATGCGCATGTTAAAGTCACTCAAAGAGCAGTGAAGAAAAAAATTCATTTTCGTTTTGGATAGCGAAGAATAGCGTCGAAGGGGAAATGCAGCAGGTAGCAAGATGGCAGAGCGAAATAGAGGCATCTGCTTCCTAGCACGTGCCTGCGACCGTGAGGAAACGAGCTCAAAGCAACTACAACATAGCAGACGGCACCAAAAGAAGGGCTTGACTTGTCCAAGACTAAGCAGATGCCCGATAATACTGTGAACGCCTTCTTTTTTTTTTCGCCCAGAGCCCTGCGCCTTTGATGATGTGAGCCTCAACGAAGAATATCATGGTCAAGCGCTCTCTCATTCTCTGTGAAAGGCAACCAAAAAAGTCCGCGCCCCTCCAAACCCTCGACCCACTTCTATTAGTCGCAGGCACAAGCACCCGCAACGCAGGAGTGTTGGGATAGTAGTTGACGGTGGCCAAGTCTGCGTCCGCCATGAGGCGGGCAGCGTGGCGCCGCGGCTCGCACCTATCCGGCCTCGCCCTCACACGGCCCGCTGCGGCGTGTGCTTGGGGGAAGCATGGGCCACCCAGGTGGAGGTGCACAGCTGTGCGGGTGACGGGCAGAATTCGAGGCAGGCGCCGGCAGTGCTGAGGTGGCCTGGTCTGCGCCTTGCGCGTGTCCTATTCGGTGGCCTGAGGCCCCGCCTTCGGGTCTGTGGTAGGTGGTGTAGAGTTGAATTCGAGGTATCCTTTATGGCAAAGTGGTCGCGTGAGGAAACTAAATCAGCAGCTCTGCAACTGGAGAATCAGTGGTGGTAAGGAGGCTTAGCTCTCAGGGAAGCCCAAGTGATGGCAATAAGAATGCCTTCCGATCACTGGCTACTGAAGGTGATGCACGCGAAGAGGTGTCAAGAAGAATCGCGGCCAGCTGGCAGCCGTAGCGAGCAGCATTGAAAGAAGTCCAAGCGGGCGAGCCTGAAGATTCCGACCAGGCATGGGGAAGGCCAGTCACCGGAGATAATAGTGCGTGCGCGCTGTCTAGGAGATGCAGTCCGGCGTACGCAGACACCCATCTCAGTTCATCCTCAGCGCTCCAGAGCGAAAGCACCCGGTGGTGTGGTGATCGCGTACATGCCCATTGAACCAGTCCGAGGCGAAGGTGCCACATACACTCGTGTCCCTTTTCGCTGTGAAGTCTGATTTCCGCTTGTGTAACCGCCATAAAGCTTCTCCATAATGCGGGCGCAAGCCTGATGGATGGGAAGCTCTCACTAACGCACCTTCCGCTTCCGTCGTCTTTGCTTGCGTTGGGGCCTTCTTGAAGGCGGCTCCTGAGTGGTTTAGCATCTGCTTGGCCAGTACCTTTCGCTAGTAGCTCTGCTTCCAAGAGGGATACATCAGCCTTCCTGTCTAGATCCTCTTGCTCTTGCAGGAGAAATAGAAGATAAGATGTAGCCGATCCATCACTGTTGTGCTCTCTGGTGAACTGAATGACTTTCTCGCTATCCACTCGTATCGCATCGCACGCACTATCACATCCTTCGCGGGTACTTGACGTGTTTGAGTGCAGGGTACGAAATCGAAGCCGGCGGTAGTGCCACGCGTTGTAGTTCATCGGATGACTGTGTGCAGCCATGAAAAACAGCTGGTCGTCTTGCGCCTCAAAGCGGCAAGCTGGCAAGGCAGCTTCATCGACTCCCTCAGGGTCGTCGATAAGAAGTCCGCAGTTGCGAATGTTGCAGCAAAGCCACTGCCGATATTCCCACAACGACTTGGCCTTTGGGAGAAGGGTCAAGAAAAGATCCGATAAGAGAAACTCTTTCATCACTTGATGCACCTTTTGACTCATCTCTGCCGTCCCTTCTGCAGTAAAACACGTTTTGCGCAGCCACCTTCGACGAGTCGATGCAAAAATGTCGTGCTGAGGAGCGCAGGCCCATGCTAAAGCAACAATCGTGGGGTCCATGCCGCTTAGCATCGCTCGCGTCACATGTGGGCTGTCATCAAGGCTGTCCGCCGATCGACTACCAATATTCACAAGTTTTTGCGGCGCAGCTTTGGCTTTTTGGAAAGAGCTCACAAAAAAGGCCTTCATTACATCAACAAAATCGCGGTCAACTAGAACAGGAAAGTCAGTATACTTGGCGCTACTGTTGGCTGCGCAGGACATGTCGGCTAAGCAAGCGACCCGGTTCGGCCGTAGTGGTTGTAGAGAGAGGCCGAATGCTGGCCTGATAAATGGCGCACCAGGTGTTTTGATGCTCTTCAGGTATAGCCCTGCGCCGGCGTCCAAGATGTGGTCAAAGTCCTTTGCCGCATCTGTGATAATGGTGTAATCGTATTCCATATGCCTGTTCCGAAAGGGCTAACAGAAAAAGGGTGTTCACATTGATTACACTACAGCGATGTGGCAGCCTGAAACCGACAAAGCGAGTAAGCTATATGGGGGGAACGTGTTTCGAGTGAGAGAGCAAGGGGTGAAGGGTACCAAGAATAATATTCGGGGAGTACTGACGTGATGCAGAATACCATTTATCTTTGATAGAATTGTAGAGAGTCCAAAAAAAAAAATACTTCCGACCACGCTCCGCTTATGCACCGAAGCTTGATCTCCGTTTCTCGGCACTCACTATTCGATGACCATCATCTGTATGAATGTGGGAAAAGATTATCACTGGTGCAATGCCATGAGTAGAAATGAGAAACTCATTGCAAAAAGACGAAGCTGGTTTAAGCAAATCCCTAATGGCGCCACGATTACTAGTAAAAGCCCACGCAATGGAATGAGAGGTACACGCCTCTCGAATTTGTCTATCGTGGGGTTGCTTCAACCACTTCCTAAAGAGCACCCTTATTCGATGAGAATGTCTTTCGCCTCGTTGAGCTTCGCTGCAATATACGGTGTTCCACTGGCATCACTGTGAAAGTCCTTCATCATTTTTCGGTATCGCTTCTTCACTTCCTCGGGTGTCGGGCGCTGAAAAATGGGACCTACTTCGTCTTCCTTGAATCCGAGAAGCATATAGGCTTCGTATTCAGTCATTGGGGAGTGGAATCCACACTCGAACTTGTGATACGGCTTGGCATTGCTCAGAAAATGCGAGGAGGCAATATGTGCGCCAGAAGTCGATACCCGTTGCGCGATTCGCGGGCCTACACGGGAAGCGTAGTAGATGCTGCACCCGACAAGAATGCCAGCGAGAATTGGGAGCGCCATTTTCTGTTAGCAGCGTCTGGTATGCCGCGTGTGCGGTGCCCAATGTCCTCGGAAAGACGGAGGAAATTGAGGAAGAGAAAGTGGGCGGGATGTTTTTCATTCGGGGGGTGGCGGGGGTGCCGCGCTGGCCGCGTTTGGTGTCCTTGGCGCTTTCGGGGAGGGGGTCGGCGGCCGCCGGCCGCCGGCTGCCAGGCTGGGGAAGCGGCGAGTGGCCCCTGGGCGGCCGCGAGGGGCCCCTTCGTGGTGGGGCTTCTGGGCCTGGCCGGGGGGGGAGGGGGGCAGGGTTGGTTTTTTTTGTTTGTGTGGGGGGTGAACGCCTTCCCCCCTGGCGGCGAAAACCCGCGCGCCAAAGGGGGCGGGGGGGGCCAGCGAGCCACCCATTTGCGGCCGCCGAACCCGCACCGAAGGGGTTGACAGGAACAACTTGACGGCATCGCATGGCGTGATGAGGCCAACAGGCCACATGACCAACATTGGGCGCAACGGAAAAGAAACCTGAGAAAACGCGAAAGCCAAAGGGGCAAAAAAGGGCAGCAGCAGAACAGCGGAGCGCGCTTTGTCTATGCGGAGCGCGTGTCACAGGACGGCGTTGCCGGCGCGAAGCACCTTCTTCTGTGAGCGGCGGCTTCTGGATCTGCTGTTCTCGTACGCTCTGCCGTCTTCATACGCGAGACGGATTTGATCCTCCACTTCTTGCTTGAGTTTGTTAATTATGTACTGCCGGTCACGCACCACCTCGTCGTAGGCCTGTTGCAGCTGCACAGCGTGGTCTTGAGCCATGCGTTCGCTTCGTCGCACCTCACTCTCGTACAGAAACTGGAGGCGCTCGTTTTCCAGCTGACTGACGCGATTGCGCTCCTGCAGCAGTTGCACACGAGAGCGCAGCTGCGTCACTTCCCCTTGCTGACGCTGCAAGAGAAGCAGGTCTGCATCTGTCGGAAGCGGCGGTGCCTGGACAAGAATACCGGCCTGTGCTAGTGAGATGAGGTCTCGCTCATCCGCGAGAGCCTTGGCTCCCTCTGGGGCCACCGACTGCTCTTGCGCAGCCGAGCCGCGGGCTTGCAGCGCAGCGCTATCCATGAGCCACGTCAGTCCTGCGTCGAAGGCAATGATCACAGGGTCCCAGAAGATGTCGAGCAGCAGAGCCTGCCGCGCCGACTGCTCCTCGCGCTCGAGCTGCAAAAGCAGTGACGATAGGGGGACGCTCGTCTGCGTCGGCGCCGCGGCTGCGCTGACAACGCGCACGTTGCTCATCCAGGTGCCGTCCTCTGCGAGCTCCTTTAGACTGACCACTTGCTTATTAAGTCGCTGCTCCTCGTAGCGAAGCTGTTCCACTTCGAGAACAGCTGCGGCTAGCTGCGTCTCTGCGCGCTGCTTCTGCTGCTCTAACGTTGCCGTCTTGATACGCAGCTGCGCCACTTCCTCAGAGAGGCGATTGGCGTGTGTGCGGTGGTCTTGCAGCGCCGCATGTGCTTTGCGCAGCTGGGACAGTTCCGCCTCGCGCAGCAGACCGATCTGCGCTAGGGCATCATCGAGGCGGTAAATCTGCGTCTGGGCAATCATGGGGTCGAACACTGCCAGGGATGCCTGCAGGGCAGCGTGGACGTCCCTCTCTTCCTTTGCCGCCAGCACTGCTGCCGACGTGGCATCCTCCTTCAGGGCGACCTTGACAGCTGCGGCCGCGGCGGAGTCGCCCACCGCACCGCGCAGCACACAGACAGTTCGCGTGAGGTCCTCCACCTGGAGCTGCGCGCGTTGAAGTTGGGTACTTAGGTACGTGATATGATACAGCAGTCGCTGCCGATCAGCGTAGTCAGCGGCGGTGATGTGCGCGCAGCCCTCATCTCGCGCAGGTGGTGCGGACGAGATGGGCAGCTGAGCATTCGTGCCAGACGACGACGACGCGGCAACCCTCCGGAGAGGTGGCTCCTGGTCACTGCACCACCTGTGCCCCTTCTCGTCACTGAGTTCCTCCTCAGCGTTCACTTGCGTTTCGTGGACCGGTGCGTGCGGTGGCGACGGCGGAGTGGTGGTGCCGTCCACTTCTATCGTCTGCTCTGTCGGGGATGAGAGGGTAGAGATGCCGGTTGCAAGCGGGCTGCGGTCTCGTGGTGACACAGTGTAGCGCGCACTTGGCGGCGTCACAACCGCGCTCTCCGCCATCTCGGCCCTACCGGTGACTTGAAGGCGGCGCAGGGCAAGACGAGTCAGTGGCCGGCGCAAGTTTGTATGACTGCAACTCGCCTTTTTTCGCGTGAAGTCGATCCTTCGCGTTCCGCGTGTCAGGCACGCTTCACGTCACGGCGCACAGGGTGTCTATGGAGAGGAGAGGGGAGGCGCCGGTGGCGTTGTTCTATGAGAGAGGTGCACACGTGTGCGCGTGTTGAAGTAGCACTTGGCTCAGACGCAGAAACCGGCGGAGAGAGGGAGGGGGGGGGAGAGGCTTGATCACGGGGCGGCGAAGTGTACAGGTGTTGGTGAATGGGTACGTTTCGCTCTCGTCTCTGGGCGCTTGTGGGAGTGCGCCGTCGTGTGGTTGGCTGCAGAGCGGCGAGGGTCGGGGAGGAGGAGACAGCAGGAGGCAAGCCGATATGGTGAGACATTTGGGTGTGCTCGTGTGCTTTCGCAGCCACTGCGGGGGCAATACGACCGCTGCAGGTGCGCGTGCCCCCCACCCTGCCCCGCCCACAGAGCGGAAATCGGACCGCTGAGCGACCACAGGGATCTGAGCCCTTCTCCACACATCAGATGGTGGTGGCGGTGTGTGTGTGTGTGGGTGGCTGTTGTCGCTCATGTTGCTTCGCGTGTGCGCGCTTCGTCTTCGTAGCGAAGCGCACTAGCGCATGTGCAGAGGAGGATGGTGTGGGTGGGTGGGTGTAAGAGGGGGTGGGGGTGCCGAGCCTGCGTGCGCGGGCCGAAGGACAGTGATGAGAAGCACCGCACCACATGCGTGATTCGACGTCGTGACGGCGCACTTAAAAGGGAATGCAACACCGACAGACAGACACCCGCAAAAGAGAGAGGGGAGGGGAGGGGAGGGGGGGACAGCTGGGCAACACGTACACCGCCGCTGACACAGAGCAGCATGAAATACGCCCCGCCATCATCGTTCTCCTTGCCCGCTACGCAACACGGCGGCACCTGCGCTACATCATCGAGCACCGCCGCTTCTTCGCACCTGTTCCCGTCGAGGTGTCGGCGTGCCATGCCACGCTGGATGAGCCGCCCTGCAGATGCGTCGTTTTCAGCGCGATCAGCTCCAGCATGTGCTGGTTCGCTTCGGTGATTCCTTTATAACCGGGGAAGTAGTTCACATCGATGACGATGGGAATGCTGTCCAGCAAGAGCGAAGTCGGCGCGCCGGAGGTGGGATCGAACATGTCGCTCGCGCGAAACGGCTGCGACACCGGACTTGGCGGCGCTGAGGCGCCGACTCCAGGTAGAGTGCGCGCCCCATGACTACCAGAGGGCCGCGGAGCCGCCCTCGACAGCGAGGCCGCTACCCCCTCGTACCGTACGGTGGCGCCCTCGGTGTGCCCGATGCCACGGGCGCCCTTTCGCTGGTAAGTGTGCGCGAGATACTGCGGCACGAGCAGCAAATCAAAGCCGTACAGGGAGAGGCCTATGCCGGCGTACCCAGAGAGGTCCTGCGCCAGTTTGCTTATGGCCGTGTGGGCTGGAGTGCCCGGGGCCAAGAATGCATTCCACTTGTCCGCCGGTGCAATCATCGACTCCCACGCGATGAACGACTGGTCCGCGCTGGCGCTTCCGCTCGACGGGCCCTGTGGTCGCTCCGTGGGCGACAGAGGAGCAGCCGCCGCCTTGCTCGCGCTCATTGTGGGCCATGTGCCAGATTGCATGCCGTAGTCAGCGTCACTGGCCGTGCTGGACAACGCCGGCTGCAGCCGGGCAGTGGAGGCGCTGGTGACTGTCGAGAAGAACGCCTTGTCCTGCGAGTCCATCGTCACTGGTACATCCAACACGGTCGATCCGCGCGTCTGCTCCCACAGATGGCTCAGCAAGTTCACAGTGGGATTTACCTTTACCTTTACGTTTGAGCCGACACAGTACACCTTCAGCACCACTGGGAGTGCGTACATGTAAAATTCCTGCAGAATGAAGCGATGGGCCTCGGCGGGGAGCGCAGCCTTCACCGCTGCGGGCACAGTCACATCCGCGCCGCGTGTGAGCCAGATCACGAGGTGATGAGTGAAGGCGGGGCCAGTACCCTCGTCCGGCTTCGCTATCCACCAGCGTTCTGTCGCCGTCCCGTTCGCGCGCGTCTCTTTCTCCTCCATCAGCGTGAAAGAGTGGATGCCGAGCGGGGTGGCCGTACTGGACCCGATTGTGCCCCCGGTACGGCGAGAAAGCGCGCGGGACGGGGGGTCCCACATAAAGGTGCGAGGTATCAGCGCGACTGGCTGCCCGCTATCGCCCAAGTTGTCTAGAAGCTTGTACAGCATACTGCGCTTCATGAGCAGCTGAACCTTTTCGAGGGGGTCAATGACGACGAGGGGCGTCCTCTGCTGTCGGCTTCGTCGCTTCTGCGCGAACTTGCACCACCCCTCGAGCGCGCGAATGGCAAGCGATGTGCCAAACGTCGCCACCTTATGCAAAACAACATCGACCTCATCCGCGAGGGCTCCCTGAGAGCGCTCTGCCGCACCGCTGACCTTGTCGTCTTCCAACGCGTGTTCGTCTGCAGGGGGACTCCGCCCTGCCTTCGTCTTAGGGCCTGCATTCGAGGAAGTGGAGAGCGGGTGCTCTCCTTTGATCTCGCGGTTGACGCACACGACCATGCGATTGCGCTGCGCATCATAGTTCAGGTTGAGAAAGCGAAAGAGGCAGTTGTTCAAAGCGCAGCGAGACGGCGGCTCCGCCGCCATGCCGCGACTCCGACCAGAGTGCGCCATGGCGTTGCTGAGGGGCGCGCGACTTCCTCTGCGGCTCCTAGGGTGCGAGCCCATGCCAGGTTCACCGCTGATGGAACTGGTGCAGGCCTCCTGCTGTGCGGCGGTGCTTGCGCCACCTCCACCGCCGCTGGTGTCGCACGGGCCTGGTTGCCCCGCCACCGAGTGCTGCTGCAGCTGGAGAACGCGCTCGTTGTGCAGCTCCCCTGCCCTTCGTAGTGCGTCAAACGATTGCTGATGCTTCCGGGAGCTCGCGCACAGAGCCACCGTAATGACACGCATCGTCGGCGGTGCCGACACTTCCGGCGAAGGTGATAGAGCGACACTCATCTAAGCACTCATGTCCCGCGCGCTCGGGCACGCTGGGGCTGACAAGCCGTCTCGGGAGGCACGCCGCACTGCTGTGTAGGCGTCCTGGGTATGTATGGAGAGGAGAGGAGAGGGCGATGGGGGTCGACTGCAGCTTTCTGGGCCGAGGTGTGGTCGGCAGCCGCAGGCACTCGCTCTCCGAGCCAAACACCTCACACAGAAGAAGATGCGGGTGATTGTGTGTGCGTGCGTGTGGAGACGGAGGGAGGAGAGGGAGCGGGGTGCAGAAGAGATCAAGATTGGCACAACATGAGGCGATGGGGAAGCAGAAATGGCGATGCGCGTACCTTCCTCCCCGTAAAGACTCTTGATCGAGGAGGAGGAGTGTGCGCCAGGCGAAGGCGTCCGCGCCAGGAAAGGGCAGGCAGCCGACTGGACACGGGATGGCTGCAGTGGTGAAGAGATGAGGCATGGGCGTGTCGTCTTCTCTTTCAGCCGGTCCGCTTTGCTCCGCCACACCCCCTGGACTCTACCGCCTTCGCGGTGCGCAACAGCCGTGTAGACACCCCTCACAGCCGCCCCCATGACGCTGGTCGCCATGCCATGCACCCCCTTCAGGGCGACTCAGACGCGCACCCCAGCACTACTCCGCGAGGGCCGTGTGGAATGCGCTCGAGCCACGCGGGCACTGTGCCCATCCTGCGCGTGGCACGGTCTGTGTGCAGCGTCACAGGTCGCCGCGACGCGACGCCATTGAGGGCCATGGCCGCCGACATCCGCGGTGATGAATCGCTCTGAACTCCCCTCCCTTTTCTTCGCAGGAATTTGGCTATGATATCACGCACTGAGCTGCCCGCTGTCGTGAGGGGTTGTGGTAGCGTAAGTGGCCCCGAGCTTGAGGAAAAGAGCGCACGTGGAGGTGCAGGCACTCGCGCCTGGTGCGCAACAGTGGTGGTGGTGGTGATTGGGTGAAGAGGAGGAGGGGAGGGGGGGAGAGGGCACGTACGAGGCCCTCTGCACATCTGCGATGATGACGCTACACCATATCGATGACACTGTTGTGGGTAGCCTTCCTTCCATGTGAGGTAGTGCGCTGAAGAGAAGAGGGAAGGCGGAGAGGGGTGAGTGGGCGGGGAGGTGATGCAGCACCGGGCACAGCTCAAGGCGGAGGGTCGAAAGGAAGAAGCGGGTGGACATGTGCTTGTGCCTCTATATAGAATAAGAGTCGAGGCCGCCATCCGGCCTCAGCACTTCCCATCGCCCTTCCCCCCCTGCAATCCTTCTCACGCTCTGGACACGTGCCGCCCACCCCACCCCAACACACCCGCCCAGCACACAGCAATCTGCTGCTATCAGCGAAGTTGACGCTCTCTCCATCAGCCGCATTCCTTGTGTGCGCTGCGGCATCTGCCGCACATGAGGGAGCAGTCACCGATGGGTGCCTCACCTATTGCTCCTACTACCACTGCCCTCACTCATTGGTAAATAGGCAGGGTGGTGGTAGTAGACGTACCAGCACCACTTTAGCGACCCCTCCAAGTGGCGTTGGTAGGCGATCAACTCCTTCGCTGCCTGCACGTCAGGCGACTCCTCCATGGCGTTTGATGGAGGTCTCGACACCCACACCAACGCGAAGAGGCCAGCGCCGCTCAGGAAGGACAGACAGACCCGCGCGTTTGTGGCTCGCATCAGCCGTTGGTTCCGCCGAGCCACAAGCTCTCGCTGCTCTGCCGGCATGCGGAGCCGCAGAAAGGCGAGCACTTGCGTGAAAAACACCGATTTCTGCGGTAGCGCGTTGCGGTACAGCCACGCCGTCTTCCACGTCATTAGGTAGATGGAGGTGAACAAGATGCACGGGCTGATAAGTAGCTCCAGCCCACGCAGGCTGCGACGGCCCACGTGACCACCAAACTGCCGGTCCACGTCATACTTGGCCTGCTGCTCCACAGCTGTGAGCTCGTTGATCAAGCTCCGCAGCTCTGTTGCGGTCAGGGTGCGCGGCGGCTTCGTCAGCGTGTCGACTAAGCCGTGGCGTGTGAGCTCATAGCCGGCCAGAGGGCATTTGGGGAGTGTCTGCCACGACACAGCAGTCTTGGCCTTAGCGGCATCGGTCGCTGCCCTGTCTGTGTTCAGTGCGGTACACATGGGGCTTGTGCTAGTCGCAGTAGAGGAGAGAACCGACTGCAGTGCGGATGCGCCGGTGTTGCGCGGTATCGGTATGAATGGCTGCCACTTGCAGAGCCTTCTCCACCACGTATTGGTGCCCTCGCTCGCATCCACGTCACGGTGGCGGCTTGCCGAGGCCGCTAGCTCTGTCCTCTCAGGTGGCGCTGCTGATGTGCGAGCTGTGGCAGATGCCGTGCCCACAGCATTCGGCGACACGGTAGCGCTTCTCACGTCACCGCCGCCAACAGAAGTGCTGGATGACGCAAGTGCGCGGTTGGTCGGTGCAAAGATGGAGGCCAGCACATCCTGCATCGTCTGTACGTCCGCCGCCGCGGTGCTTGGCTTGCCGCCCTCAGACCCGCAAGGCCACCACCGCATTCTCACTGCCTTCGCGGCGAGAATAAGCAAAGGTGGGCGAGAGGGGCCTCCCCTTGTCAGGTGCTCCTACAGGGGCAGCCCACACATCAGGACACCGGCACGCAGGTGCCTTTCTCAACCATGACGATGCGCGCGCCACGGTCGGCCTGTGAGCGTATGAGTGTCTTGTGTGTGTGTGCTCCTCTGAATGCTTTGCTGTTACTGCTAGCGCTGTAGCTGAAGGTGGAAGGGCGAGGGGAGTCGTGAGGGGCAGCAAAGACATGCCGAAGGAGTTGCCAACAGGGCAGGTGGGCGGGGAAAGTGCACCGAGGCGAAACGCGTCAGGAAGGCGGAGGGGGTGCGAGGGGTGTGGACGCAAACGCCCCGACCACGACGTCGCACAAAGGCCCCAGGTGCGGTCATGCACGCGTGTGCCAGAATGGGTGATGCCGGCTTGCCATGGCCTCACTCTCTCCCCTTCTTTTTCGTTGTGTGCTACTGTGCTCATTGCGTGGGCGACGGAATCAGCCCGCAGTGACGCGCGCCAATACAAAGGCAGGGCATAGTGCCGGGGGAGGGCGCGAGGGACCCGGAATACGTCGCCTGCCCGCTACCACAGCACGATGGTGCATACACACGATGGGGAGGGTGAAGGAAGTGCTGCATCGGGCGATTCATCTGTACATCTGTGAAGGAGAAAGGGAGGAGGGGTGGTCAGTGGGGGTGGGTGGTTAATGTGCGTGAGCGCGTTCCTCAGCATGCGCCGACAGCGCGCCTCCCCTTTTTCATGTACGGTGTGCCTGTGATAGTCGTGCTACGTGGGCGTTTGGCACAGTAGTGCGCGTGCCTCGGCGATCCCATATGACTCCAGGGCACGCAGCCGGTACCACTCGCCGAAGATGCGGAGCAGCTTTACCCAGTTCTCGCGCTGGTGTTCGGCGTATGCTAGCCACTCCACCATGCTCTCGGGCATCGGCACACCGACATCCGTCACGGAGTCCAACGACGGTAAATATGCACATCCGCCGCGCAATCGACTGCGTCGGCGAATAACCATGTCGAGGAGAAACATGCGCAGCTCGCGCGGGAGGGCGCGTCGCACCGGCGACAGCATCTCCCACCGTGTACGCAGCTCAGACTCCTCCGACGACCCCACTTTTACGCCTTGGAGAACTGTCTGCGCAGTTTGCAGGGCGCGGTAGCAGCAGGAGGTGCACGGCAGCGGAAGAGACGTGGGCGACTGCTCGCCAGGGAAGGTCTGCGCGCTGCATTCCTCCACGTGGCTTCGAAGCCTCTCTGCGCAGTGACAAGCGTGGAAAGCGTGAATCGCGGCAGCAGCCGTCGCCGTCCTTGACGACGGCTGTGGAGCATCCACAGCCCCTCCCATGTACGTTTTCACCCAGGCTGCCGCCTCGGCCTGGTGGCGCCGGAGGTGATACAGGCACCGCGCCATGATGGGAGGAAGTACGCGCATGTCGTGATCGCCGTGAGAAGCGCCAGAGGGTTGCTCACTCGGGGCGCTCCTGGCACCGCTAGAGCCGCCGAGGTGCGTGTGCATGCGCTTGATGTGCGTCTCCAGCGCCTCAGAAGAAGCCTCGCCGGCCACGAGGTGATTGAGCACGTGCTGGGCAATATCCGCGATGCGCTGCTCGCACGCCCGCATGGAGGGGAGATGAGTTTCGGAGAAGCGCCGGGTGACAAGGGCTGCGACGATTCGGTAGTAGAGGGCCGTCATCTCGCTTAGCGGCGTTGCTCCCGCTTCTGCTACTCGTGCGGTGTCCATCAAGTATTCGTGCAGCACATCGCTCTGGTCGAGCTGTACGTGCAGCTGCCGCAGTCGATACAAGTGGCGCTGAATCACAATGCCGCCCGCCTGCTCCGACGTCTCGAGCTCGGTCTCGAGGGCCGGGTTAGCTTGAAGGCCACACAGAAGGGCAGCAACGTTTGCCTTCGCTTCCCAGTAGCTCAGCATAGCATCTTCGATGGCGGTGGTACCACTTGAGAGCGCTCCTGCACGGTGCTTCCTTTCTCGCTGTTGCGGCGGACAGACACGTGCCACATACCAGAGGACAGCGTTGGTGTGCGGCAGGATGGCCAGCGTGTCGGCGCCGAAGTCGACGCACGCCTGCAACGCAGCGCGCACGCCGTCTGAGGTGGGCAGCGGAGGGGCGAAGTACGCAGACTCATTCACGCAGGCGGGCTGCTGTGTGCCTTCCTTTGCAGCGCTGAAGCAGCACGACGCTGTCAGGAAGTCGCTCATGCAGGCGTTTACCTCAGACATCATTTGTGTCAGCAGCGAGTCACCGTCGGCATAGGAGGGTAAGCGGAAGACGACATGCTCTCCAACAGGCTGGCCAGTCGCCGCCCCAGTAACGGCGGTTTGGGGCGCGCCGCTATCGCTGCAGTTCATTGCCTCCCTGACAGCACTGCGCACTGTGAACACCTGTAGTTCTTCGTGCCAGCGGCGTGCCTCGCGGGCTTTCAGGCGCTGATGCTTGATGTTGGCAGCCTCTTCATTCCACTCGTGCAGTGCGCGCGCTGTTGATGGTGGGAGCCGCTCGAGGTCGACGAGCACCTCCAGCGCCGGAATAACGTCACCCACGCCGGGGTGGTTAGAACACCACGCACACAGCATCACGCGCTGCTTGCGGAGGGCAGCGAGAAGCCGTCGGCCGGAGAGGGCATAGATACCGTCGTTGTCGCGCAGGTCCACCAGCTCCAGTGCCGGTAGCCTCCCGCCCGCTAGCGGCTCTGTTTCCAGCAGAGGCCCGCCGATGGTCGTCACGGCCGGCACTGCGGCGGCTTCCTCGCACTCATCCATCAGGTTCGCCGTCAGCGCAGCGCTCAGTGCCTCGATCGTGCGGGGCCCTGCGCCCACGCCGCGGGCTTCGATGGCGCGCACCCACCGCAGCATCGGTAGCACGCGCATGAAAGCCGCGAGCCCAGCGTCGCCGAGATACGACTGCGACAGCGTAAGGTGAGTTGGGAAGCACAAGTTGGGGGCATAGGCCAGAAGCATCTTGGCGGTGGCCGCCGGCGGTGGCGGTGCTGGCGTGATCTCGTCAGCGTTCGAGGCGGCATCGGCCGCCGTGTCGAGGGCCACATCGATGCCGTGAAACAGTTTCACCAGCTCACTATGAGAGACGCAGCCTTCCTCAGCGCATGCGTAGCGGTACAGTGCTGAGGTGCACCGCATTGTCGATGATGTACCGGCGGCGTTAGCTCTCTCGCTCGTCGAGTCTCCAGCTGCGCTTTCACGCCCCCAAAGCGGTGCTGAAGTTCGTCTATGCGAGCGCGTGTGCCTTTGCTCAGGCGCGGCGGTGTGACTGTGTGCGCGCCGAGGGGGACGGAGGAGAGGGGAGGGGGTGAGCGAAGCGGCAGCAGCGGTGAGGGGAGGAGAGAGTGGCAGCTGCAGACGGATGCGCGCATAGACACACACACACACACACACACACAAGCGTCGTCCGCGGCGACGCTCATGCACACTTTTCCCTCCCTGTTGAGCGAATGGGTGAGTGGAGCAGCCCTGCGCTGGTCAGTAGCTGGTCTCTCGTCTTCTTCCCAGGGCGCCATTACCCATGCAGCGCGGCCACTCGAGCGGTCCAGGGCAACGGAGAGAGAGAGTCAGAGGTGAACTAAGAGAGGCTGCAGTGAACGGCACAACACACACACACAGGCACATCGACAGGAAGTTCAGCGAGTCGATCACCACGCGCAGAGCCCTTCCTCGCCAGAGTCGCAGGCATAGTAGGAGCGGCAGATAAGCAGCCGAAAGAGGGGAGAAATCGGCCGAGCGCGCGCTCACTCGCGTCTGCACTTCTCTACGCGTGTTGCGTTCGGTTGAGTGCCCCAGAGACCCGTCGATCCAACGCCTCAATCACATGCAGTACCTCAGTCGCAAATATAGATGAATAGTCCGCCGCGCCGTCGATGGCGCCGCGGCTCATGTCTTTTCCTCTGTAGGGTCGGCGAGCGTAGGGCGAGATGATCACACCGCTGTTGGCACAAGGCGTTGTTGTGCATGGCGGCGATGGTGCGGCATACGATGCGGAGGCACTCGACAACGAGCGACACGGGTCACGGTAGGGCGACGCCGGTAGCATGCGTTCGGCATCAGGCGCTCTCACACTCGTGTGCGGCCGCGCTGCTGTGGATGAAGGGCCCTTCGGCAGGCATGATATCCCGTTGATCGCGGGCGCGTCGACACTGAGAGGGGGCTCAGCGACGCGTGTGTAAGCGTGCACAGGGCCCTCCACTTCGGTAGCGGTGATGAAAAGAGATGGGGACGCCGGCACAGACGCCGATGGCGAGGGTGTCTGCCCGGCACGCCACTGGACAAGTGTGCTCGGCTTGCTATTCGCTTCGGCGGGTGATGCTGATGCCGATTCGCGGAGCGGCGTGCCTGAAACACCTCCACGCACGTCCCCCTCCTTGTGCGTCGGTGGCACATCGGGGTTTTCTGTTCCCTCCTCGCTGAGCCCACGAGAGGTGGACGCCATCGCGGGTGTCATACGTGAGGGGTGCCGCCACACCGAGGAAGAACGACTCTGCTCGGCCACTGGCGCGGCCGCGTTGGCGACGACGGTAGGAGAACCGAGAAGGACTGAGACAGCCTTGTGCTCCAGTGGCAGTGACAAGGGTGGCGGTGTCGGGCTCGACGAGAAAGACTGCACTGTCGAAGGCGCCAAAGGTGCGCGCATCCGCTCAAGGGCCTCGCTCGACTGCAGCGGTGGTAACCCGCGACTCGCCGCCGGCCACGTCGACTTCAAGTCCTTTAGCGCGCAATACTGCTGATGCAGCTCCTGGTAACGCACCTCCGCCGCCGCATCGCAGGCAGTTTGCTTCATGCGCTCGGCGTCCACAGCTGAGGCGGCCAGCCGCTGCTCCTGCAGTTGCCGGAGGTCCTTGCTGAGCTCTCTGAGGCGAACCTGGAGCAGCTCGACTGAGTGCTGAATGAGCCCCCAGTCTTCGGAGCATTTCAGTGTCTGCGCCAGACGTCCACGGCGGTGCGCCTCTTCGCGGCGGCACTCCAGTAAGGCGGCGTCGGCCTCCTCCACGCGGCGCTGCAAAGCTCCGATGCGCCCGCGCGACACCTCCACCATACTCTCCTGTGACGCTGACATGTGCCGCGCAGCCTCCAGCTGACGCTGCGCCTCCTCGTAGCACTGCTTGAAGTGCGCTGCGTCCGCCGCCCAGCGCCGCCGCTGGTGCCGCACACTGCTCAGCACCGTGGCAACGTGCTTTAGTGCGAGCAATAACGGCGTGAGGGCAGTGCGCAGACTTGCTTCGTCCGTAAGAGTCGTGGCGGCGGATATCTGCGGCGCCGCCTCTGCCCCCCCGGTTGCATCCTGAGAGATGCTTGGGCGGTGGTTCTGCATGAGTGCCTGGTGTGAGCTAGGCCGCGAGGGATGGTGCCGCTCTGGTCGTGTAGCCGCGGCAAGGTCGGCGCCAGCGCTCGTTTGCGCCTCGCTCGCTTCGTCGCGCGACGCGGATACTAACGGCGGCGACAATCCCTCTGTACCCCACACCTTCCCGAACACCGCAGCCTCTGCGCAGTGGAGTGCATCCTCAGCGTGTGCGCGCGCATTTTCAGCTGCCGAGCCACCCTGGCGCAGCGGCGTCTCCATGAGCGCGTTCGCCGCGGGCGCGCTGGCTGAGTGAGAGTCGGCAGAGAAGAGCACGACGTGGGGGATGCCGCCAGCGTCACTCTTCGTGCTGGCGGCCTTGGTGAGGCCTGCCTCGGCGTGCTCAGCGATGCACGCGAGCACCCCGCTCGCGGTGCCTTCCTCTCTGCTCAGGCTATCGTACGCGAGACTTTGCTGATAGTCATAAATCACGTTGCCGAGCAGTCCGGCAACGCGTTCCAACGCGCTTTGTAGAGCCGCCGATAGCCGCTGCTGTGCCGTACCCCTGGCAAGCTCATCTGCGTGACGCACGCGCAGTTGCTCCTGCACGACGCGCAGTTGCTGCTCTACGTGGGAGTGCTGCTGCAGAGCACGCTCCTCGCTGTGCCGAGCAGCCGTGATGTCCGTCTGCAGGCTTCGCATTTCGATTTCTTGCCGGCGCAGCGCATCGCTTAGCTCTGCAACGCGGTCCCAGGCTTCCTGCACGTTGCTCGACAGCTGGTCACGCTCGGCAGTCAAGGAGAGCACTGCCAGCTTCGCCCCTGTTGCATCGCGGCGCAGCTCCTCTGTCTGCGCCTGGCGCACATGCAGTCGCTCTAGCATTTCCTGCAGCTCGAGCCGAAGAGTCAGCTTCTCTGTCTCCAGGTCTTGACAACGTCGCCGCAGCTCAGCGCATGTCTCGTCGCTCGTGCGCGCGTGCTGGCGAGCTTGCAAGAGACTGTGGGGCGCGTGGTACAGCTCACTCAAGTCAGCCACCATCTGCACCTCGGCTGCATTGGTGACTGACGACACGCTTTCGGCTACCGTCTCATTGGTGAATGCCGCGGCAGCGTTCAACTGCCCCGATTTGCGTGCAGAGTTCGCTAGCACTCGCGTGATAGAACGGTGTCGACTACGCTGTTGCGACAGATCTTCCTCTCCAGGTGCAGGGGGGGCCAAGGATGAGGGCGACGGCAAAGAGCACTTGGTGGCCTTTCCCTGCGCAGACGGCGGACGTTGCCCCACAGCCCCGTCATCGAGCAGTGGCAGTGATGCTGGCGGGGCCCGGATCACCACCGTGGTGTTCAGCTCCTCTGTTGAGGCATGAGAAGGTGATCTGCCACCGTCACTCATCGAGAGTGAGACAGCACACACGGCGAAAAACGGGGTGGGGTGAGGTGCAGAGGGGGTGGGGGTGGAACGAAGCGCCAGGAGGAATGACCGCCGTGCCTTTCACACAGCAAGGGATAGCGGCAGGGGCGGCTTCCACACATGCGGCCAGCCGTAACGCTCCCTGTTGAAGACTGACGCACACGAAAAAAGTCTATGCAGCGGTACCTTCTATGTGTGTATACGTCTGTGTGTGTGTGTCAGCGGCCATGAATGCTTGGACGATATGTGCCCATACGCATATCTGCGCCCAGTGGTAGACGATGGGGAGGTCACGGTGGCGATGGCACACGCAACAGCGATTTGTTGTACAGTGCCGACCCCGAGGAATACACCACGGCAACTATATATATGAGGAAGTGAGGAAGCACGTCTGGAGGCGTTTTTTCTGTTGGGATCTATGCAGAAGTACGGAGGGGAGCGGCTGCGTGAATAAAAAAGAGGGGGGGGGGTGCCGTGCAGAGGAGGAGCGAGGGGAGAGGGCGAGGGGGGCGGGGCAGCTGGAAGTTGTGCGGGCTTAGGGAGCGGGTCTCGCAAGCAGCACATTCCGTAGAGACGTCAAAGGCAAGCGCCATACCTGCGCTGTTCTGTTCTCTGCTTCTCTTTTTATTGTGTCGGTGTGTGCGTCTCTCTGATCTGTGGTGGCAACGCACCGCATCCTTTCCCCGAACGGCGCACTCCGCCGTACACACACACGCGCACACACACACATGCACACCTGCATAGCGTCATATTCCGTTGCCTTCACTTGGCCGGCGTGCGCGCCCTTCGTCAACTCGCCACCACCGAACAACAAAAAAAATCATTCGCTCCCTTTCTGCCTTCCACACCCATTTCAGAGCGGTGACAACAGCGACGGCACCGACTCAACTCACACTCTCACATACCGACCGTGTGCATGTGTGTGAGGGGAGGGGGGGAAGGGGGAGAGGAGGGCAGCATCGGAGGTAGAGTGCCCCTCCCGCCTGGGGCACGGCATCTTTTCAGTTAGCACCGCGTGAGAAACAGCGGATCGCCCCCATTGCACCGCCCGCGCGTCCTTCCCACTCATGCCCCCTCTTCACACAGCACTCTGCCCCGGGTAAGGGACGGCAGAGGGCGGTAGGTGAGTCTCTGACGCTCGACCAGAGGAATGCAGCGTTACACATGCGCGCATTAAAGCTGCTGCTCCAGTTCATTCAGCATGGCGAAGACCTTCCCCAGGCGCTCGTTCGCCGTGTGAAAGGCTTCACCACCACGGCGATGCACGATGGCGTCGAGGATGGTCTGCCGCCACTTTGCTAGCGTGCCGCCCATCTCAGCGACGCGGCTCTCGAGGCTGGCGAGCCTTGCCATGAGCTGCTGGCGGCGTTGTATCTGCACCATTTCCCGTCGACGAACGTCGCCACTGAGCTGCTCGACGCGGCTAACGAGGCTGAGCGTTGCGGCGCTCATCTCCGCCTCTGAAACACCGCACAGCCAGCGGCGGTGGCACTCCGGCAAGGCGTTAAGCAAATTCAGCACAGCCTCCGGAGGATCGCGCAGACGCGAAGTCGCCCCAGCGCCCGCAGAGGGGTGCAACCGCAGTTTGCCGCAGCGCGCGTACAGGGCTGACCGCAGCAGAGCAGCAAGACTAATAGTCAGAATATTGCGCCGTTCGCACGGCTCGTCCATCGTTGACACCTCAGGCACTAGGGCAAGTTCGGTGCGCCCCACGGCAATGCTTGCGCCACTAGTGTCGTAGGGCAGACGCAGCACGATCGGCGACGGAGGAGAGGCGTCAGTGCTAAGCAGCGGCAGTGCTTCTCCTTCACGTGGCCCCTCCTGCGCATCGGAATGGGCATGACGCCAGCACACCCACCCCTGCCGCCGCCGATCCCAGAGTGGGAACGCGACGACAAAGGTCTTCTCTCCTGAGCGGCCGCTACGAACAATGCACACGTTCTGCGAGAGACTGATGCCCAGGCCGTGCGTGGCTGATTTGGCGGTTGGCGCCAACGAGCGTTGCACGCCCAAAGAGTCGCTAAGGTGGAGCGTGAAGGATATGTTTGGCAAGCTGAGGGCGCGCACGTGCGCGACGCGGTGGCGAGCGATCAGGTCTGGCTCGCTCACCCACGCACCCTTGACGAGGCCGTTGGCAGTGCAGAAGAAGACAGCGTGGGTGCCGGCCTCCCTGTCGACCAGGCAGCCACCAACGGCGAGCGCCTCATCCCCGGCCGTGCTGGTTTCGTCGCTAGAGATGAGATGATGCACCTCCACCTTCAGCGGGGCCGCGGCCACCTCGGCTCTTCGCAGCGCCTCCTCTTTGCATGTGCGAATTCGGCCATCATCGACGGCGTCCGCCGTCGCGACGAGTGGAAGGCAGTCATCGCCAAGGTGCATCGCGTACACGTCGCCCCTACGGCTGAGTAGAAGGAGGATCACAGGGGTGCTCTCTGTCGGCGGCAGCGCGCACATGTCCACAAGGTCCAGGTGCCATGTGGGCAGCCTCGCAGGCTCGGGGCTGCGCGAGGGCGAGGCAGCGCCACCCGGGGCGAGCTCGTCGGCACCACCAATCGGTATCAACTTGTCTTGACCGATGCGCGCTGCAGCTGCCCTGCCGACACGCGCCGAGGACGCAGGTGGCACACGTGTGAGGCAGGCTTCCCTTCCCAGAGTCTTGACACGCGCGCTCCGCACCTCCTTTTCTGGAGTGGCTACACTCTCGACAGGACAAGCGGTGACCGATGTTGTCGACAGGCTCGAGGGAGTACAATATGCGTGCAACTCGGCATCAGCGAGGGTGCGCTCCATGGTGGGCCGCAGTGCGATTCGACGGCGCTGCGGCACAATGACCCCCAAGTGAGACTGATCCGTGTCATAGATGACCAAGTAGCCCGAAATGAATAGTACACACAGCGCGTGGTGCGCGGCGGTGTGCCAGCACACGCTCTGCACCACTTCGGGCATCTCCAGCTCACACACCGCCGCCGGCACCACGGAGATGTCCACAATGTAGTGGTGACGGCGCACGTTGCTGATGAAGGCGATCTTGCGACCGTCAGGAGAGGCGTGCGCGGAGTGGCGGAACTCCGACTTGGGCGCGAGGGAAGCCGCCGCCTCTTCTTTGCTCCCAGCCCCTGCAGGCTTCCCCGCCCTCATTGCAGACTCCCCATAGCGGCTGCATTCTGCCTCGCCGCACATTAGCGAGGCGTGTGGGTGGAAGCGCGTCTGGCGGCTCAGCGGAAGGCTCACCAGCTGCTCCCCCCTTGGGAACGAGCTGGCGAGGAGAAACATGCTGTCTGTGACATCGCGTGTGACAGCGAGGAAGGTGTCGTTGCCGATGTGCACCGCACCGTTCGAGCGCATCGTCTCCCAGGAGCTAGATATCTGTTCGCGCGCCGGGTTCTGGGAGGTCCAACATTCTGTGCGCTAGGCTGAGGAAGAGGGAGAGGGTGAAGTGAAGGCACCGGGGATGAAAGAGAGGGATTGGAGGGGGGCGGGTGGAGGCGTGAAAGTTCTGCTGAGCCGCTGGTCTGTCACTCCTTGTCAACGCAAGCCTGCACGGCTGCTGTCGTGCCAACACATACTTTCTTTGCAAAATGGGGAAGAGGAGAGGGGGGAAGGCGGGGCGGAGTGCACAGCGTTTGTGTGTGCCAGGGAGCACATGCACACGACCGCGCAGGCCAAAAAGTTGTGTGTGTGTGTAGGGGGGGGACAGGCATCGTGACGTCTCCATTTTCTGGCCCCGCATGCCAACCCCCCCTCCCCCACACCCCCGCTTATCTTCACAAGCACGCTAATGTGGAGACGAGGACAGCGTACCAGAGAAGGCCCTAATGAAGTACGCGCACATCCTTGCTGTGAGCGTACCGCTGCACCCATTGCAGCCCTCCGTCCCCCTCTCCGCGCCGGCATCGATGTAGGACGCCAATCGGTTCATCTTTTTTTTTTGCTGCACTTCGGTGTCCTTCTCGTGGTTTGTACAGAGATGCGCTCCTTTGTGCACTTCATCTCCCCCTCGTCTTCCCTTGCGCATACCCGCGGCACCTCTCACCTTCCCGCCCCCCCGACCCCTCGGCTCATGAACACATCAACGCCCCCCCTCCCTCCCCACTTACGCGAAGAAGCTGAGGAGAACCGCAAGGCGGGGAATAAAAGGCCGAAGGGCTGACACGCAGAGAGCGGCAGGAGGCGCACAGAGTATGGCATAGTGTGCGGCCCATTTCTCTCTGCACCCTGAGAGAGGAGAGCGGCGATGCGGCAGCGACAAGGCGAAGGAGAAGAAATCGACGGCGGTGATGAGGGCAACAGCGGCGCGCCCTTTTTATCGACGGGTACACGCGCTTAGGCGAAGGAATTGGAGGGAGCCAAGGAGGAACATGGAAGAGAGGGGGGAGGGGAGGGGCTCATACATCAGTCGGCACGGAGGCAAATGTGGGGCGGGAGGATACACACACACACACACACGTGAAAAAAAGAGAGAGCTGCAGACATACGCACCGGCATACGCTCAGCAGGAACAGTACAGACACACCCATATGCGCTTGCATCGGTGGCTACTCTTTGGGTATTAGTACATGATGTCGCCGGAGGGGATGTTGTAGACGGACAGTTTGATGTGGCCATCGCGCGACGCGGGGCGAATCGGCACGAAGGCGGCTGGGCATTCGTGGCGCATATGCAGCGGCGGCACCTGGTACGCACTTGACATCGTCGTCTGGAAGTCACGGTTCTCAGGCAAGACGGCGGCCCGGCCGTCGCGGACGGCGCTGCGCGCCACTGGTACCTCCTTCGGCGGGTACTCTGCCGTGTAGCTCGTGATGCCGTCGAAGGGGAGGCTATTCTGGAGGGTGTCGTCCGCCTTGAAGCTCTTTGGCGGCTTCGGCAGCCTACCCTGCTCGGCCAGGTCACGCACCGGTTCCTCCATCGCTCCCTTCGTTGTCAAGTACGTCCCCGGCAGCTTCGGGAGCGGGTCCTCCTTGCGCCGGGCACGGCTGTACTCGGGCATCCAGCCTGGGAAGTCAGCGCGGTTGGTCGTCGTGCCCTCGAACGGCAGAGGCGCCGCGGCGGCCTCGCGAGGTTTGTAGGACTCCGCCGGGCGCAGGTCCTTTCCCTTCAGCAAGTCTGCCGCCTCCTGCTTGGTTGTCTTGAAGTGGCCAGGCTCTGCTTTGGACGGAAACACTGTCTGGCGCTCCCTTCTCGGCCGCTCCCGCTCGACGTGCTTTCCAACGTACTCATCTCGGTACGTCGTCTCCCCGATGAACGGCACGCGCAGGCCGGGGCACTGGTGCTTTCCACACTCACAAATGCGGCACACACAGGTGCGGCCATCGCCGTAGTCGAGGCTGGCGACGGAGTGCAGCTGAGTCATGATACCGCACAGCTTCTGTACTGCTTGTGGAGAAGAAGAGTCCAATCGATGTCAAGTGGAGATCTCTAAGAGAGGGAGTGGGGGGGGGATGGGAGGCCTGAGGACAGCGTCACAGACACAGACACGCACCCACACCCACACAGGTAAAAAAAAACGCGCACCGGGACCCACAGGCTGAAGGAGAAAGAAGGGAAGAAAATGTGAACGAGCTGAGCACGAGTGGCAACTGCAAGCAGTCTGTGTGGGCGTGTCGGCGGCTGCGCCCGCGGGTGTGTATGCGTGATGCGGCGTTTACGTTGTACGCTCAAGGATCGAGCGAGCGAGGGGGACCAGCGCTTGAGGTTGATGGGAGAGAGAGGGAGGAGGCAGGGCTGAGTACGGTGAGACGGACGATTACCGCGCGTGCGTGTGTGAGGGGACAGCTGTTCCGCGAGAGACTGTGAGCTGGTGATGCTGTACCGTGAGTCGTATAAAAAAAAAGGGCGAGAAGGGACGGAGGAAGGTGTGCATGCGTGCGGAAAGGGGTGGGCTGCTGCCATTTTGCGTTTCACACGCGCTCGCCAGCACACGTGTGCGTGCCGTGTCCGCCTTCAGCCCTGTGCCCCTCCACGCTGTACATCGGCGGCTGCGTGCTGCGCCAGCGGTGGTAAGGCTAGCACATTGAGTTGCAGCAGACATTAAAGATCCGTGGCACCTTTCGCGTCTACGCGGCCCATCGTACGAGTGGATCGGTCCGAGGAAAAGGGAGCTGAGAGAAGGTGCCCGGACAAGTGATGCAGCGTGAAACGTAGGCGTGATGGCTGTGCCATGGAACCACCCAGGATGGCCCATGGCGACGGTGAAAGGAGCTGTATAAAGACACGCAAGGGAAGGGAGGAAGGGGAGGAGCTGCAACAGAGTGAGGGGTGCTGAAATAAGCGAGTTGTACATGAGCGTCAACGAGGAGACGTACCCTGAGAGAGAGAGGGGGGGCGATCCACCGCTGCTGTTGCGCTATCGAATGGTGGATTTGGGTATCTGTATTTTCAAAAGATGGTCGACTAGCTCAGGCAGCGTCAACCTCTTCGAGGTAGCCGCCTTCGCAGGCCGCGGCGCTGTCATGGCACCACCGTAGCGACTGAGATGCAGCTGAACGCTCTCCTTCGTGGAGGAGGTGCATAGGTGAGTGTTGCCAGTGGCAGCAATGGGCCCGTTTGACAAGCCGTGACTGAAGATGGACCCCACATCGTCATCCACATGGTCCAAGTCCGCGTCATGCCACTGCACCGCGTCCGCCGCACCACTCGCCCCGTCCTCGAAGGATCCGTCCGCAATGCTCATTTTAGTGCCTGCCGGCTCAGCCGCCGCCGCATGCTCTGCGATAATGCGCTGGATCTCTTGCTCAGAAGCGCTTTGCGGAGTTGAGGGGGGTGCGCAGTAGTACGCGGCCGCTTCCTTTGCTGCCTGCGCGTGTTGCACATGGAGGCCTTGGTGCGTGCTGTAGCTGCCAACCCATGGAGGTGTCGTGCCCTCAAGTATCGGTCGAGGTGGGACAATGCGGTCGCGATCCACGCCGGCGCAATAGACGGCACCGTTGCGTCCCAGTGTGGGCAGCTTCCCATCGCGCCCGCTTTGGTGCGGCATGGCACTGCCAATCGCGCCGCTGCCATACGCTGCCTCCTGGCGCTTGCGCGGCTCAGCGAGGCGGCAGAGGCGGATGTAACGCTCACGACGTGAGGTGACTTCGGCGGCAGTGAGGGAGCGACGACGCGTCTTTGTCGCCAGGCGTTTCTGTGCGCGCTCCTCTTTAATGCGGCGCCGCTCGAGCGCCTCGACTTCTTCGGCGCGGATGCGTGCAGCCTCTTCAGCCTGCGCCCGCTCGTACGCGCGGAACGCTTCCTCGCGCTGCCGCTGCGCCTCCTGCTCAGCCGGCCAGTTGCCCCGCTGCACGATACTTTGCACACGTGCCGCATTTTCCCTATCGATGGCAGCAGCGTAATTGTGGTATTGGTTGGCGGTGTAGAACGCCACCCGCGGGCCACCGTATCCCATGGCGACGATGATGGCAGCAAGATGTGTGAGCTGCTTTGGGTACGCGTGGGTGGACAAGCGCCGAGATGCAGCGATAGAGAGAGGAGGCCAGGGCGGGTAAAACATCGACGCTTGCCAAAAGGGAGGAGTGTGAGGGACTGAGAGAGACAGCCTGCGAGAGGCGAAAATGAGGAAAGGGGAGGGGAGGGGGGAGAGTGAGTGAGAGAGGGAGCGAGAGAGCGGCGCTGTACTCGTCTCCCCCGCCCCTTTTGTCTCCTCTTCATGCACGACCGGCGATGCCGCCGCCACACACCGCCTTCCCTCGAGGAGTCTCTCCTCCGTTTCCTTTTCGTTTCTCCATTTATTCTGTTTGGTCGCCCTGTGGCGATGCCGTGCACTCACGTGGCGGGGGCGGCGTAAAACGACTCCAACGCCGGCCCCAGCTGAGCCGCCACGCGAGGCTGCGCCAGCCCGATAACCTCCGTCGCTGTCACCCCGTGTAGCCACTTGTTCGTCGCCGTGCAAAAGTAGCCGTAGTTGTCGTCAATGAAGACGCCGTCAAAGCACACCCACGCGCCCGAGGCCGCCGCTGTGCCAGTGCGCGCGTCCCCGGCGGCTGCGGCGAGGGCCTCGGGCCAGCTATATGGAACGGTGTATCCCTCTCGAAGCATCGCCGCCCGTTCCCGCACGACCTGCATGACATCAGTACGGTGAGCAGAGGGGGAGGGAGACATGGACGACGCCGGCCCTGCGGCGACACAGGCACCGCCAAACAAGCGCTTCTCGATCTTCAAGCGAATATCCCACCACAGCGGCAGCACCAAAATGTAGTCCACCACCGCCGGCGCTGCTGCACCTGTGCCCGCCGTAGCGCGGCGCATGTCTCGGACGAGCTTCTGAAAAAGCAGCTCACACAAGTCTTCGTCGTACGGGACGTCCAGTGTGAGAAGTAGCGGCTTGCCATCCGGGTTGATCGCCGCGTCGCCGTAAATGCGCTGCGGGTCGACGGCAACGGCACTGCCTATACTGCCAAAGTACTGATCCGTGTCGTAAAAGGCAGAGCAGAAATGATTTGGCACCTCCTCGGCCGCGGAGACGTCATCGTTGGCAGCGGCGCCTTTGAACGCGCCGGGCTGCGGCATCTTCATGTACGCGTTGATTGGCGACGCACAGAGGTCCATGACGTGGTAGCCCGCTGCGTGCAAATGTTGCTTCAGTCGCGTGTCGGCGCACAGCTGCAGGCTTCCACTCGCAAGACCGCCTTCGTAGCGGAATATCACAGTGGCGGCGCGCAGCTCGAAGCGGTGCTGACGCGCCTCAGCAGAGGGCACTCCCTTGTAGCGCACCTGCTCGGATGCCTCCGAGAAGAAGCTATAGCACCTTTGTAGCTTCTCCATCGCTGCCCACGGCAACGATACAGGCGGGCAGTCGCGGCACTGCTCTCGACGCCAGTGGCGCGGCCACTGCACTGACACCTCCGCGATGGGGCCGACGATACGCCTCTGCTGAGGGGTGCGTTGCGGGTCATCGGCTTCGCGGCGGCGGATACGGGGCTTCAATGCCCGGGACGGGGTGACGCCTTGCATGCCGGCCTCGACGGCCTCGGTAGCAGCGACGCAGCGCTTTGCCAAGGCGAAGTTCTTCACGAGTTGCACCAATGCAGCTACGGCAGCCGAGTCGTGCGTGCCGTTTGATTTCATCGTCAAGTCTCGCACCAGCTGTTCATCGAAGGTGCAGAGCTCTCGCCTGCCTTTCGTAACGCTGCAACCGTTCGACACGGGTGCGCCACCCATGTTTGCCATGGCGCGCCGCAGCTGGTCTGCCGAAGGGAAGAAGTGGATCTCGGCCTCGAGGAGGTGCGCCGGAGAGGGTGTGCGGGGGCTGTGGTCCTCCTGCGGTGTGTCCGACGCCGCCAGGTGCACGCGAGCCACCTGAGAGAGAATCCACTTACCAAGCGCCTCCTGAGCATGACGCCAGAGCTTGCGGGGCTCTCGCCACTGCACCACGCTGCTGGCTGCCACGGCCTCGAGGGCCTGCAGAAAATCGCGGCGTATCGCAGTCCACTGCTGGACGATGAGCACTTCGCGGTGAAACGCGAGGGAGGGGTGGTTCGGATCTGCCGCGCCGCCGCTGTGGCCACGCTTCATGCTTCGTCGCTGGGCTAGAAGAAGGGGTGCACTGGGCGGGGGTAGGGGATAACCGCCACGCTCGTCTGCTGGCAGGAGGCGATGGAGAGAGCCACGCGCCACGCTGCAGAAACAGGCGTCCGCAGGAGGAGGGCGAGTGTGAAAACAAAATATGAGTCCGAATCTAAAGTATGTCACAGCCGTACGCGCGCGTGCCCGTGATTTCATGTGTGTCCGTGTGGCATCGCCGGTGATTGGTCGGAGGTGAGGTCAGGAGGAGGCGCGAGGGAGCAGAGAAAGGGAGAGGGGTTCGCAGTGGCGGGCGCCTATCATCGGCTGAAGCTTCACATACGCACATACACATGGGGAAGTTGCGGGGAGGACGCACTCGCGCAGATCCTTCCTCGCCCGAGACCTCGTCGCACGACGTGCGTCGGCCACAGCAGTGACTTTACATGCGTGAGCAAAGCTGCAAGACTACCCGCTTGCACTTCTTACCCCTTCTTCCCGTTTCTCTCTCTCTTTCTCCATGGGCCTCTGCTGTTCGACGACACCCCGTAACAGAACGGAGGCGCAGCTGCAAAGCTGCTGTGCCATAGCACAGAGCAGCTAGCCGCGGGTCGCCTGTGCAGCGGCGTGCAGGACGTCCCAGAGATTTGTAAAGATGGAGCCGACGCTGTCGGCAATCACGTTCTGCAGGTATTGCGTTGCCTGGGCGTTTGTCAGGTCGAGGCGGAGCTTTTCCTGAACCTTCAGCAGGTTCACACGAGGGTCGCCACCCTCCCCGGTAACCTGCGGCATGCCCTCAGCGTGGGCGCCGAGAAGCAGGATATGGAGAAGCAGTGGGGCATGCTTTCGCAGCGTGTTGTACGCGCTGCAGCAGTACAGCTTGAACTCGGTGAAGCCGGTACTCTGCGGCCCTCCGAGCACCTCCACCATCTCACGGTTGATCTTCATGGGCGGTGGAAAGGGCTTCGGGTCGTTGCCCAGCACGTAGCCGAAGTCGATGTGCAGCAGCCGGCCGTCCTGCGTGAGGAGGATGTTCTCCAGGTGCCGGTCGCCGATGCCGAGGACGAAGGTGATGACGCAATAGCCGGCGAAGCTGCGTGTGTAGCGGTCCATCGCCTGCCGCAGCAGCTCCGCCGTGCTGTTGTATACGCGCAGATACTTCAGCACGTCCCGCTGCACGCTGAAAAACGTCGTCACCTGCGGTACCATTTCAACAAGGCCCTCATGTGGGCCGGTGGCCATCACCTGATACGGCGTCAAGTACAGCTGCAGTCCGTCTCGCTGGAGGAGTTCGTCTACGAGACGAATAAACTGCACAATGAGCTGGTCTTGCCGGATGTCGTCGTCGTACTTGTACATCACGGCCAGCGGCACCGTGTCGTCTCCGCCAGCCCCAAGAAAGCCTCCTGCCTGCTCCTCCGCGGCAACTGCTGCGCTGGCACTCCCGCCGATGCTGCTGCTAGCGCCTGGCGGCCCACCGCTGCGCTGCGGCGATGGTGTCGGTTGCATTGCTAAGGGCGGCAGCACGCAGGGAGGCGGCGGAGTCCCGTTGGCCGATTCGCTCGCGCGGCCGCCGCCCCATGTGACGCCTGCGGGCCGCAGGGCCATGAAGGTCACCCGTATCGGCAACTTGGCGCTCTTGAAGATGTACAGCGAATCGGGAAGGAGCCCCGTGATGGGGATGCAGGGGTGCGTGGCGAGCGTTGTGACGCCGTAGCGATCCAGCACATCAACAGCTGAGGCGCGCCGGTTACGGTGCTGTGATTGGGTACCACTCTGCCCCTGGGGCGTTCGTGGTGCACTTCCCTGGGACCGTGGCGATGGAGACGGGAAGCGCGACCGTCGCCCTTCGTCATCAGCGCCGCTGTCCGTGTCGCTTGCTTCGACGGCACTGCCGTCATCGCCGCCGTTCGCCTCAGCCTCCTCGCTGCCGTCACCTGTGTGCGCAGAGCTGGTCGAGTGCTCGTCTCGCAAGCCAGTCGAGGAGTGAACTGTCCAGTTGCTGCTGAAGCTCGCGTTCACGCTTCGCCTAGCTGACGTGCTGTGGCGCACGGAGGAGAAGAGAGCGCGTAGGCCACACGCCTGCTTTGCGATCAGCTTGTTGCCCAGTGCCGCCTTACCCAGGCGGTCTAGAGAGCTCTGCTGTAGCTGGCGACTAAGCTGCTGGAGCACCCGGTGCATCGCGTGCTGCTGGCGAAGCCGCGTGGCGAAGTGCGGGCACTGTTGTGTCACCCGCTCCACCAAGCGACGCAGCAGCGACTCGAAGAGGTTCGGGCCGTCGTGCCGGTCGTCGCTCGCCTTACCTGCCGCGCTGGAGCCGCGACGTCGCTCCAGCGCCACCTCCACCGAGAGCATAGTGTAGAGGGTGCTGCACAGCTCCCAGCATCCCATGGCGCGCTCCACCAGGAAGTTGGCCAGCTCCGCCTCCGCCGAGTCGTACCGCACCGCCTGCACAAGCTGGAAGGCGAGCTGACACAAGCGCGCATCGCCCTCCTTGCGCAGCAGGCGTACAGCGTACTGGCGCACCGGCGCCACATGGTCGAAGTAGAAACTGAGGCATGCCAGAACATCCGCAAAGGCTGGCCTCGCCCACTGGTGAATGAGGGCGCAGGCGGCGCGCCGCTCGCTGGAGTGGGTGTTCGCCCAGTCCACGCACCGCATGAAAGGCAGGAAGTACTTGCCGTCGCGGCAGATGAAGTGACGGTACTTCCACAGTAAGCGCGTCTCCTCCAGCCGACCGCCACCGACCCCTCCGGCAGCGGCGCCTGCCACCACGGCGCCGGTGCCGCTGTCTAGCTGAATCGGCGGACGCCGCAAGAGGCTCGCGAGCTGGTGGCGCTCCTTCGGCCCAGGAGGGGCGCTGCTGTCAGACAGCAAGTACTGCATCTTTGACGTGATGGCCGCCTTCGCCTCACAGAGGTTGTGCTCCTTGAAGAATGTGTACTGATCGGGAAAGGGACGCTGAGTGAAGTCACAGGCGTCGTCTGCCGCGCCGCTGCGCTGTTGCAGGGCTTGCATATCCTCCGACACGCGCGCTACGGCAGGCTCGAAGAAGACAGCGGTGGTCGCGGCTGGAAGGTACAGCGTCAACATGGCTACCGGGGCATCGCAAGAATCCTTGGTCGATGATGCGCCCCCTCCGCGGACAGCGGCGTTGCCGCGCCGCGCATGCTCAGCCTCCAGTTGTTCGATGGATAGCGCGTCCAGCCAAGGGACGGGCGGCATCATGCCGCGGTGAAAATCATCCAGGAGCTCCGCTGCGTGCGTAGAGGCGGTCCACAGCGGCTGGTCGCTCGGCACCGCCCCGAGTGGGCTTAGTGCCAACTGCCGTTGGCCCACGCACAGCTCTCCTTCTGTGGAGTAGACGTGAAAGGTGGCTCCCGCGACGCGCGTGTCCTTATGCCAGAGGTGCAGCTCGCATCTCGCATCGAGCGGAACATCACACAGCTCTAGCGGGAAGACAAGCCACTCGTCAGCGAATGTGTAGGCCACCTCCAGCTCCACATGTATATTCGTGCCGCCCTCGGCAGGAGACGATGGCGGCAGCGGTGCCGTTGCAGATGCGTACACGGCGGCCGACTCAACGATGGGGCCCAGCGGCTCATCCATGTAAACCAGTTGAGCGGTTACCTGGACGGGGTAGTAGGGGAGCACCTGCGCCACCTCGCCTGCTGAGCCCGTGCAAGGCATAGACCGCGACAGCAACGAGCTCCTCAGCCGCAGTGAACACAAACGCAGTCGGTAAAGGTATTCGGCCGCTGCGTAATCCTGCGCAGTGCGAAACGGCACATCGTAGCGTACCCACTGCAGATTATCGCCTTCGCGAGTCCGACGCAGAACGTTCGCAATTAGCGCCACACTTGTCGAGGTCATGGGCAATGCGCCCAGAAGTGCCGGAGGGGAGCGGAAGGGAGAGGAGAGTGCTCTGTGTGCGGTGATGGCGGCAGCAGCAGAGCAGATAAAAACAGAGACGGTGGAAAGGACGGCAGCGTAGGGGTGAGGGGCATCAGACGGCGTGCGTGTACTTGCGTATGCGCACCGGTGCAGCGAGGGCGTCGTCGACCGCATCAGAAAATGCTCCTGGATGAGAAAGAGAGTGCACCACCCACTCTCCGAACCATCTAAGAGAACGCCCGCGTGCCCCCCCCGACTGCCGTAAAGGAGTGGTGGTGGTGGTGGTGGTGGGGAGAGTGCGTGCAGGCGACAGGCGACGAAGACATTGCGTGGACGAGAGAGGGCGCGAACGTTGAAAGAGAGTAGGGGTATAGAGGAAGTAAGGATGTGCAACCCGCAAAACTACAGCTGCAGAGGAGGAGGACAGCGTGTGGAGGAGCCTCGTGCCACGCGAGGCAGCGACCGCCCTTCGTATCGCGGTGCCGCCCTTCATCTGTCTGCACCGAGTTATGCACCGGAAGCTTACCCCGTAGCGGCATCTGTGCCTTTCTAGGAAGACAGCCACTTTCAATGGCCAACTGAGGAGGGAAGGATCGACGGCAGGAAAAGCACCTCTGTGCGTGTGTGTGTGGGGGTGGGGGAAGGGAGAGGGGGAGGGGACGCCGCCGCCAGATACAGCTACCACCACGTGCAACTGAGCTGGCAACACATTGCTCCCAGCGACAAGCCAGTCTCCGAACCAACTAAGCTCAGTAGCCGGCCTCCTGCACGAGCGACTTGTAAGTAGCAGCCACCGCGCCTCGCTGCTCCCTCGCTGGCTGCATGGCGCCGCGCTGCATGTCTTCGTTGGCCGACTTCCCGGTGTCGGTTGCTCGCGTGGCTGGGGGGTCGATCTCTAGCATGCCGTACAGCTCGTTGCGCGCAGCCCGCGTGCGTGTAGCGTCGTTGCTGTCCCACTGCACCAGCATGAGGTGCTCCATTGCGCGCCTGCACCCCTCCAGTGGGAGGCCCGCAGGGACGAGGGAGCCGGAAGTCAACACTAGCAGGGCTGCGTAGAGGTCTGCGGCAACTTTGGTGCGCACCTTAGGGTAGCGGCTTGCAATCATCGTCAGCGCAAGCATCCATGCATCGCGCCGCACCTCGGCGTCAGGGCTTCGGCACACACTTGCCAGCAGTGGCACCATCGCCAGTAGCACGATGATGTTCAACGCAAAGTGCCTCAACTCCTTTCGCAGCATCTCCAGCACGGCACGGTGCTGCTCAACTGCAAAGACGCTCTCGCTGATGAGCAAGTCCAGCACACGGCTCGCCGGCTTCAGCACGCGCTCCTCATGCTCGTGCGCTACAAGAACGGCCATGACACACGCGGAAAGGCGCTGCGGTAATGCACTCGAGGCACCAGCGCTCGTCGCATGGTCACCACGGAAAGCACTGAGCAGCGCTGCCGCTGCCGGCCTGCGCACGTG
>NC_090159.1:752500-802500 GCF_017916325.1 Leishmania martiniquensis
GTCCCTGGCGGCGCCTCTACCGCCTCGCCGCTGACCCCCACAGCGGGCGAGGACGGGGCGGACGCGAGAAGGAAAGCGGCATAGTCAAAGAAGAGTTCGCGATGCCGCGCACTGTCGGGCCGTGTGAGCAGGCGAGCGATGAGGAGGGCGGCCGCCTCACGGCACTTGGATGTGTCCACGAGGAAGCGGCTCGCCGTTACCAGGGTGGCGTCCGACAGCGATAAACGTCCCACCGCCACCGAGACACCGCCTTCCTCGGCGTGGTTCGTGTCGACAAGAGCTAGGGAGAAAGGGACGAGGACGAGGTTTGAGAGCCACAACAGCAGACAGTAGCGCACCTCCCACTCCCGCTGTCGCATCGCGTCGGCCACCCACAGTTGAAGCGTGTAAAAGACGTCCTCGTAGTGCCCCACGTCGTTGGGGAAGTGACTCGTACAGCACTTCTCTCCAGCCGTCTTGATGACACTGTAGAGGGCCTTGCAGACTGCGTGCAGCGGCGTCTTGGGGGCATCCGTGTCAAACATAGTCAAGTCCTGGCCCAGCGCACTTGCCACCACCAGCGTCTGCGTGGCCGTCGTGGACGTCGGCGGCGCGGACAGATCCCCCACCGTGGTGGCCGACTTGAGGGGTTGGCCAGCCCCTACAGTCACCGGGGACAACTGCCCTACGCTCGGCTCCGTCTCGCGTGCCCACACCTCGCCGGCATTGGGCAGGTAGCGTAGGAGCAGATCCACGAGAGGCGTCATCAGCACCTCCAGGTAGGGGTGCAAAATGTGCGGGCTGTCCTGGTAACGGTCGACGATCTTCGCGAAGCGCCCCTCCAGCATGGCCGCCACCCCGTTCGGGTCCTGCCCGACAGAGGGCAGCAGCCCCTCATTTGTCGGTGGCAGCAGCGCGGCAGCGCGGGCGATCAGCGCAACACACTCCTCCTCCTCCTCGAAGAACGACGGATCGCACGTTTCCTCGTCCACGTTGCTGCTGAGCGTGTTCCCGCTGGCAGCGACATGAGCGTCCTCATCCGCGCCGGGCGCAGTGCCTTCGATGGGCATTGCCACGGCTGGCACGAGGTCACTTGCATCTGCCCACGCATCCGCTGGCGCCTTCTCTACCCGAAGTGACGACATCGGCGACTGGCGAGAACACAAAGTTCCAAACGGCAGGAAGGGGGCGAAAGTGAACGCGCCGCAACAAACACCCGCACGTTCCTTCGCTTGTGTGGGCTATGCCCGATTGATGGCGCCTCTTAATTTCTACTCTCTTGAATGGTGTACGTGCTCCTATGGCTGAGGTGCGCGTGCGCGTCGGTTGGTGCGCCCGCTTGTTGGTGAGCTTGACGGGGGAGTCATGCTGAGCAGCCGAAAGAGTGCCACGTTGCGGGTGAAACGCAGCGGGGATGGAGATGGAGAGATGGGGTACAGGTCACAGAAGGGAAGTGCTGAAAAGATGTCAAGAGAGAAGTGGGCGAGCGTCGCTGCAACCAGAAGTTGGGCTCTCACTCGCAGCGTTTGAGGGGAGCGGCGGGGCAGAGTGGTGAGGCGGCGCATCTAAGGTGACACGCCCAAGGGTGCCCTGTGCCCCCCATCCTAAGCTCTTCGACCGCTCACTGTCCCCCCTTTTCTGCAGAATGGCGAAGAACGACAGTGCCCCATAGCCCGTGGCTACCCGCGCACTTTGTACCGTCACTTACTCAGACGAGCCAAGGCACACGACAGATGCCCTCTGATTCCACAGTTTTGCATCTCCATCGGGTGAGTGAGTCCTGGTGATAAGGTATACCTAAGCCTGGTGACGGGGCTCAGCACCGTCACTGTGGCGGAACCAGAGCGATTCATCACCGCGGATGTCGGCGGCCATGGCCCTCAATGGCGTCGCGTCGCGGCGACCTGTGACGCTGCACACAGACCGTGCCACGCGCAGGATGGGCACAGTGCCCGCGTGGCTCGAGCGCATTCCACACGGCCCTCGCGGAGTAGTGCTGGGGTGCGCGTCTGAGTCGCCCTGAAGGGGGTGCATGGCATGGCGACCAGCGTCATGGGGGCGGCTGTGAGGGGTGTCTACACGGCTGTTGCGCACCGCGAAGGCGGTAGAGCCCAGGGCGGGGCAGGGCAGGGCGGAATGGTGCTCGTCTATTCGGCACGACAGAGAGTGGATGTGAATGGGTCACGAAGAAAATGGGGCACACGAGAGTGCGCATGCACACCCATTCCACCCACACACGCGCACACGCCGGACAAGGGAGAGAGAGAGAAGCAGAGGCGGCCATACGAAGCAAGCGAAAAGGGAGACTGGGACAGCGCGCTTACCAGCGAAGGGTGCGGGAGGGACGTGAACGGTGGGGGAGGGGGCAGTGATGTGAGGCAAGGGTGCCCGCAAGCAGACCCACACGAATACATCAGCATGCCAAATACGTGCGCTACTTGGCTGTCAAACGCGTTGCTCCGTCAAGACGAACGCACTCGCCGTTCATGTATCGATTCGAAAAGAGGAAGGCGACCAGATGGGCAAACTCTTCGGGCTTTCCGAGGCGGGGCGGGTACGGCACAGTCGCGCCCAGTGCCGCACCCAATGCGGGCGGCAGCAGCGGCGTTTCCATGACGCCGGGGCAAATGGTGTTGACGCGAATGCGCTGCCCAGCGAGCTCTCGGGCTAACGGCAGCGTTAGACTCACGACGCCGCCCTTGCTGGCTGCATAGGCGGCCTGGCCAATCTGGCCCTCGTAGGCCGCCACACTCGCGGTATTCACAAGAACCCCGCGGTCCTCTTCAGCGCCGATCTCGGCGGTGTTCCTCTGCATTGCTTCGGCTGCTAGCCGGCATACGTTAAAGGTGCCGACAAGGTTCACGTGCACAGTCTTGCTGAAGAGCTCGATGGAGTGAGCGCCCTTCTTACCTACTACCTTTGCTGCTGGGCAGATACCGGCACAGTTGACGGCCCCGAAGAGCGACGTCCCGGCAAACTCCTCCGCTGCCTTGATGGCCGCCTGCACCTCGGTCTCACTACACACATCCGTGGCGACAAACCTTCCGTTGACCTCCTCCGCCACCCGCATGCCCTGCTCCACATTGCGGTCCAGCAGCGTCACCTTGGCCCCATTCTGCGCGAGAAAGCGCGCTGTAGCGGCCCCGAGCCCTGAGGCGGCCCCTGTCACCAGGATGGCGCGGCCAGCGATGGACTGAATGGACTTTACCTGCATGCCCGCCCCCCTTTTTTAACAGCAACCGCAAATTGACTGGGGAGCAGCTTGAAGAAACCGTGAACGAGTTTCAGCTGAGAAGATCTCTGCGGATGCTGCAGATCGCGAAAGAGGAGGGGGCAGGGAGGAACAGTGCTTGCTCGTATGCTTCGAGTAGTGGCGGGGCGAAGTGTAGCGAGGTGCTATGGCGCTGATGCTGCTGTGTGTGCGCGGCGGAGGGAGAGGAGGCAAAGGGCTGAGCGGAGAAGGCTGTGGAGGAGCGGATCCGGTAGACGAAAAAAGAAAGGGTGCGGTGACAAGAGCAGCAGCCGTGGCAGAAATAGCGTCACATGTCATGTCAGAGCGGCAGGACCGACTGACTGCAGAGGGAGGGCGGCGGCGGCGATGCAAGGGGAAGGGCGGGGGGCCCGCAGTGCATGCGATGACTCCGTATTCCCCGGGGTACAGCGACAAGCTCATACTGAAAAATATGAAGTCATGGCCTCTCTCGGCAAGGTGAATTCAGTTGCCGAGAATGCACTGAAGAGTCTGTGGTCGCCTGCCTTATTTACCACCGGTGCGTCTTACCTCTTGCCCTCAGCTTTACTGAGCCTTTCATGACGCACACACACACACACGTCCTTCTCCCTCGGTCCATCTCCGCCTCTCGCACCGTCACACCCATAGAAGACAGGGGAGAGAGGGAGGGGATACGTGCCTGCGACGTGACGTACGTAAGGGAGGAGGAGGAGGGTGGTGGTGGGGGCTCATTAGCAAACGCCGCTGACCCCCTCCCCCCCACACGCACACACACACACACCAGTAGGCCAATGCACACCGACCCCTACCACGGCACGTAACAGCAACACACTCGCAGACGTATAGCGGCCCGCTCGCTGTCGCATCCTTTACTTGCTTTTGGTATTCAGCGTGAAGCCATGGATGGCGCTGATCTCCTCCTTCAGCACGCTGTTGACGAGTCGATGCTGCTGAATGAGCGACTTACCCTCAAAGACTGGCGATACGATGTCGATGTTGAAGAAGCTGCCACAACCGGCACTGGCATCGACGACTCTGACGGACTGGACAGGCTTCAGGGCCTCGCTGGACTCTAGCTTTGCCTGGATGTCAGCCGCCGTGTAGGCCACGAGAAGGCGCGGTGCGACTCGAAGCATGACGGCCTTTGGTGAGCAGACGAAGATGGGAGGGGTAGACGAAAAGGCTGTGTGTATGTGTTACTGCAAAGGCTGAGAAATCGCTGGTGCGGTGTGAAGAGGATGCCGGCAGGAGAAGCAGCAGTGGTAATGATAAGCGAGTGCGAGGGTGAGAGGGGGGGACGAATAGACAAGGAGTGTGAGATGGAGGCGCCCTGTGTGTGTGTGTGGGGGGGAGTGGGAGTGGGAGGGATGGGCAATAATAATAAAAAGAGCAGAAAATTTGCTGCTATTGTTGACGTTCAGTGGCTCCACTTCCGGGCTGCACACTCTCGTGTGGCCGCGCGACTTTGCTGCCGTTACTTTAGGGCGGCGGCTGTATGGTGAAGGTGGTCAGGAAAGATGGGAGGGAAGGGGATACCCCTATGCACGCGGTGTACGTCCTTTTCGTCTCAGCCTACGTGCACGTAAACGGCACGTCACGGCCGGTCGCACCCCCAGGGAGGAGTGCTTGCAAGAGGAAGGAGGGGGCGGGGGACCTTCGGGCAAAGTTGCTGGGTGCGCCGGTGATATCCACCACACGCCCGGCAGACGACGGGCACGGCTGGGTCGCACTATTACCGTGATCGCGTCAAGTGATGGCGCATAGAGAAGCAGAGGAGGAGAGAGAACTACCACAGCGCCAACTGCAATCATGACAGACCCCGCCCGCGCCACTCTCGATGAGTGAGCGAGAATGCTGAGTAGAGGAGTCCATGCAACAAGACAGCGTAGATAAGGCGACGCGTCCCTCGTGCGTACTGCCGGGCTGACGTTGGCTGCTGGCACAGCCCATCGAGTCGCTTCCAAAGTGCTCGACAGCGTTGACCCCTCCTCAAGGCAGCCTTCAGTTTTTGCTCGCCACTGTACCGCGCGCCAGACGTCAGATTGACAACGCGCTGCGGCAAGCGGCAGCCGCTTCGGCTCCCCTTATGGCGCCGTCATCCCGACGAAGCCGTCTTCACAGGCGGCACCACCACCAGCACTACCCACCATCTATCCGTGCGCTTGGTGTCATCACCTACAGAGCAAAGAACCCCAACCAGCTGGCCTTGAGCAGCTTCAGCGCCACCTCACCCACCAAGCGGCGGGATGTGGGGTTATGCGCTCTTCCAAATGTGAGTGCTGGCGATGGCTATCGTACCGGGTGCGCCACTCTTCCAGCTCCGAGGTGCGCTGTCGTGCCTCGGCCAGACGGATGCGGGCCGTCCCAGAGGAGGGGCCGCGCTTGATTTGTTAGCGGTGTCCATGATGCAGGTACCGTACAAGCGTAGAGACACGCGAAAGGCCTTCAGCCGCACCTCCCAACTGACTCCTCGGGCTTGCAGAGAGATGAGCCGCGGTGAGCAGTTGTCGCGGTGCTCAAGCACAGCAGGGCACCAAAGGCTGCCGCCACCACCGCCACCGCGGTCGGCCTCCTCGCTGCGAGCGGGGAAATCGCCGGCGTGCTTGTCCTCGGATCTTGTCGGCGGGTCAGCTTGGTAGAACACTCAGCGAGGCTTACCCTTTTGCATGGAGGCGCGTGCGTCTGAGGAGCTAGAGGCGTTGGAAGCGTTCATGTGGCCTTGGCCGGCCTCGTGATGCTACCGCCGACACTGCCGCGTCTCCTCGTGGGGGGTGCCGGTTAACAAGAGCGCTGCACTCTTTGGACGCGCGGACGACGGCGCTTCAGGTGCTGTGCGCTCGACGTCGGTCGCAGGCAAAGACAGAGGCCCGGAAGGGCCTTCATGCGCCACACTTCTGTCTCCTTCACAGCGCTGCTTTTGCATCCCCGATGAGCAGAGGTGGGGGCGCACCTCTTCGCGCGATGCCACCGTTTAGGGGCTCCACTCTCAGTGCAGGGGCTGAGCGGCCCATGTCGCTGTCCACTTCGGAGCTATCGCTGGTGGTGAGACGGTTTTAAGCGCCAACATGACGTGAGATCGCGAGATCGACTCATCGCCGCTGATGCTGGCAATCATGTACTGGACGGCGCTCTGTCGGAGCGGCCTGTGGCCGTGAATACCTCTGTGCGATCCACATGATGGAGAAAGGGCGGGGGTGGCTGGAGGGCATTACGCCGGAACATCACGCTGCCTATTGGCAGTGGGTGCCTGAGCCGCATCCCCGGGGGAGGCACCACTGTGTCCGTGGAGCGTGCAGGAGAACACGTAAAGAGAGAGAGAAAAGGGGAGGGAGATAAGTAGGCACGTACACCTTGACTGATTGAAATCGAGCGGAAAAGGGGCCGACGCATGCTGGCAGGGAGTGCCGCTCCGCGGGCGGGGGTGACCGGAACGGCACCGTCTACGCCGCAGCGCCCAGCACCGAGCCTCCTCTGCGCTCCCACCCCTCCCTCTCTTCCCTACTTTGTGTTTCATTCATTCAGGAGCACGCCTGGGCGCAGAGGGGACGGAGGGAGGGTGGGAGAGCGGAGGAGGGACTGAAGTCGCACGCGGGCGGTGGAGAGATGGAGAGTCTCAATGCTTCGTATTAGGGCCAAATAAGTGAAATCAGTGTAACAAAGGAGGGCAAAGGAGAAAGGGGGCGGGCGGGCGAAGGAAAGGTCTCCAGCGGAGTTCGCAAGCGAACGAGATGGGGTGCGGTGAGAGCGCGCGGAACCCTTCCGCCTCCTCCACCTTCCCTTACAGCGCATCTCCTATCGCATCTGAATCTCCTCCACCATCGCAACCTCGCGCGCCGCTGCGTGCCAACCGTAAGCGGACACAATAAGGGGCCATGAAGGCAGCAGAGGCGGAGAAGGTGCGGAGCGCGTGGGAGGAAGGGTCATGGGACGTTACATCATCTTGCACGTGCGCACCCTTCTCACTCCACCGCGTTTAGGCAACCGCTTTAGTCCATCTGCTGCATGGCCTTGTCCGCGGCGCTGATCTTGCCCTTGCCCTTGTCGGTCTTCGACGAGCGATCCTTGCGCTCCAGGATGGCCTTGCGGTGGTGCGTCAGCTTCAGCTTCGTGATCTCGACGTTGGAGGGGTGGATGCCGACGGGCACGGTGGAGCCGTTCGCCTTCTCGCGGTTAACCTTATCGATGTGGATGACCCACTTGAGGCGGTAGCACGCCGTCACCTTGCCCTCGCGGCCCTTGAAAGTACCACGCTTCACGATGACCTCGTCGTCCTTGCGCACAGGCATGGCACGCACGTTGTACTTGGCGCGCAGTTCCTTGGAGAGCGGAGCGCTCATGAGCACACGGCGCACATGGCTGGGGGCCTGGAAGTGCGCACGGCGGGCCTTGCGGCGAGAGCCACACTTGATGCTGGCCATCTTGACCTAGAGGCGAAATGCGGGTCGGAAAGACTATACGATTGCGGTGTGTGTTCGCGTGCGTTTGTGCATGTGTGGCCAAGAGAAAACAGCAGGCAATGAATAAAGCGAGTGAGAGAGAGACAGAGGGAAGGTGCTGCTATTGCGGTGGCAGTGGCGACAGCACGAGAAGGCGCGCCAGCTTAGGCTGTGCGAGATCGGCGCCACTGCTGTGGAGCACACACACACACTCATATATATGTATATGCCGCACTAATCTGTTCACTTTCTGTTTTCCTCCATTTTTTTTTCGCTATCATCCACACACTTCTACACAGGCCGCGACGAATGGGGGGGGAGCGGCGGCAGGGGGGAGGTTGTCTGGTAGCTGTCCGTCCACCACAATTTTTATGCGCCACTGTTTCTCTTTTCCTATTTCAGCGTGTGTGTGTGTGCACTGTCAGCGACAGATCACCCGTAATCGCACACCCACCCACACACACGCACATGCACACTCTAGAAGACAAGGCGTCGGTGGAATCATGAGTGGGACGGATGCAGTGAGCACATAAACAGAACATCAAAGGCAGAGATATAATGACAGGGAAAGACAGGGGGAGAGAGAGAAAGGATGATGCCCCGCTGTCCTCCTTCTCCTGCCCGTTTTGCCTCTCCACGTCTGTCGAGCACACCGCCATCTTACACATCTGTGCCGTTTCAGATTTTTTTCTTGTGCTTCGTGTACACATCTGAACGTATTCGTAAACCGGGTACAGGGCGCGATCGCTCTCCACCGGACACCTCTGACTTTGTCGTGCCGATGCCGTCGTGCCTCTGCCTACCTGTGTGTGTATGTGTGCCTCCGTAGACCTGAAAGCGCTCATGCATACAACTCACGCCGCCAAATGCATGCACGCGCACACAAAAAGGAAATGCCCCCTTTTTTCGCACTCTCGTAGGCACGGTACGAGTCGCTGGCGGACCCCTCTTTCCCCTTCCCTCCAAAACTGGCGCCCAAGGAAAGTGCGTGCCGCCTCGCTCAACTCCCACGCGGGTGACTCCAAAGACAACGCAGAAAAATGAGACCTGCTCTGCACACACACACACACGCAGAGAGAAAAACGCGTACGGCAGGCGCCCCACATCTATTTGCCCACCAGCGGCGCAAGGGCACCTGAGAAAGCAAACATGTGAGAAATGGGGGAGGAGGGGGGAGACCCGGCACGAAATGCACCACCACCACCACCCCCGAGGGAAACACAAGTAAAGGCGTTAACGAGCAAAAACGAAAAGCATCTGAGTCAGCGAGTGACAGGAAGAGAGGGAGAGGAAGGCGCGGGGGGGGGAGGGGGTGAGAGGGTGAGGGGGGAGGGGGTGAGATAAGCAGACAGACACACATATACGTACATGTATACATGTATAAACATATATGCTCACGTATGCGCAAGCAGACGCCGGCTTGCTCGATACAGCCGTTGTGCATATATATACCTGCGGTTGTGTGCGTGTAATCAGCCCCCATCGCCCACAGGAAATATTTAGGAGAGAGAGGAAAGAGAGAGAGGGCGAGACGAAGAGGCGAAAGGTAAACAGTTCCGTCAGCGCCACTGGTCATCCTCTACGGCCATGCTCGCTTGCCTGACTCCTAACGGTGTCGTCCCGTATGCTTCGGTGTGTGTCGCATCACTTTTAGATCTTACTGAAGGAGGAGTTCTTCAGTGGAGCCATGCCGACTGGAAAGCGCGAGACGAGTTGGAGGGCTTTCGCCTTCACGTTATCGACGGTAATGCCGTATTTCTGATAGAGCGCTCCTGCCGGAGCCGAGGCGCCGAAGCCGGACATGCCCACATGCGCATGAGAGTACTTCTCCCAGCCAAAGCTGACGTACGCCTCCACCGACAGTACCGGCACCCCATCGGGTAGCACCGCCTTGCAGTACGCCTCCGGCTGCGCGTCGAATAGCTCCTGGCAGGGCATCGACACGACTCTCACGCGCAGCTCGCTGGAGAGCGCCTTGGCAGCGTCGACCGCCAGTGACACCTCCGAGCCGCTCGCAACAATCACGAGCTGCGGGTCGGACACCTCCACCAGCGGGTAGGCGCCGCGCTTCACACCCTCGATGCTCGACCCAGGCTGCGGCACAGTGTTCTGACGGCTCAGACACAGGACCGTCGGAGTGTGGGCACTGGTTACCGCAACAGCCCACGCACCGCTTGTCTCCGTCTGGTCACTTGGACGTATCACCTGCAGGTTCGGCATGGCACGCAGGGCAGCCACAAGCTCGACAGGTTGGTGAGTCGGCCCATCTTCGCCGACGCCGATGCTGTCGTGCGTCGCCACGTAGATGGCACGGTGGTGAGAGATCGCGGCGAGGCGCACCGCACCGAGGGCGTAGCCGATGAAGTTGAGGAACGTGCCACCGAACGGGATGATACCGCCGTGGGCGTCGAGGCCGTTGAGGATGGAGCACATGGCATGCTCACGAACACCGAAGCGAATGTAGCGGCCTGCGTAGCTGTGCGGCGCGAAGTCCGTCAAGTTCGCCGACGCAGGGCGGGTCAGGTTGCTCGGTGTCAGGTCGGCAGACCCGCCAATGAGGGCTGGGATGGACTCAAAGAGCACAGCCAGGCAGTTCTCACTCGCCTTGCGCGTCGCGATGGCCGTTGAGTTCGTCGGCAGCTTCGCCTCCCACCCGGCTGGCAGCTCGCCCTTCATCTGCGCGACGAAGGCGGCACCCTCGGCCGGAAAGGTCGCCGTGTACTTGGCCAAGCGCTCCTCCCAAGCCTTCTGCTCCGCTGCGCACTTCTCCACATGCTTTGTGAACACAGCGCGCACCTCTTCTTCGACGTGGTACCTCTTGCTGGGGTCTCGGCCAAACTTCGTCTTCACGTTGGCAACGTCCTCGTCACCGAGCGGCGCGCCGTGCACCTTCTCCGTGCCCTGCTTCGAAGACCCGTACCCGATCGTGGTTGTTTGCAGAATCATCTTCGGCTTTCCCTTTGTGGCCTTGGCCTCCGCCAACGCCTGGCGCAAGCCGTCGAAGTCCGAGTCACCGTTGGGCACCTCGATCACATGGAAGCCCATCGACGTGTATTTTGTCTGGCAGTTCTCCGTGAAGGAGAGGTCTGTCGAGCCGTCAATACAGATGTGGTTGCTGTCGTAGATGACAATGAGCTTCTCCAGGGCGAGGTGACCCGCGAGGGAGAGCGCCTCCTGACACACACCCTCCATCAGACACCCGTCACCGCAGAACACATACGTGTAGTGGTTCACGACCTCGTGACCGGGGCGGTTGAATGTGGCGGCGAGGTGCGCCTCGGCCATCGCCAGCCCGACCGCGTTCGCGATACCCTGGCCGAGCGGCCCGGTTGTCACCTCCACCCCCGAAGTCACAAAGCGCTCAGGGTGGCCAGGGGTGCGGGAGTCATCCTGGCGGAACCTCTTCAGGTCGTCGAGGGTAAGATCGTAGCCGGCCATGTGCAGCAATGCATACTGCAGCGCGCAACCGTGCCCGTTCGACATGACGAAGCGGTCACGGTCGGCCCAGTGAGGATCACGGCTGTTGTACTTCATGACTTCCGTCCACAGAACCGCTGACACCGGTGCCATGCCCATTGGCGTGCCCGGGTGGCCACTTTTGCCGCCCTGGACAATGTCCGCCGAAAGGCAGCGGATGCAGTTCGCAATCTGTTCAAGTGAGGCCATTGTGTATCTGTGCCTGTGTGTGTGTGTGAGTGTATTCAGTGGGCTGGTAGGGCAGAGACACGCGTTGTAGAGATGGGAGTAAAGGGAGTGGAGCAGAGAGGCTGCGAAGGGGAAAGGCGCGTGCCACGGCGTCGTGGTGGGGTCCCGAAATGAACGTTTTATCTGCTGCTGCTATGGGGGTATGCGTATAAGGGTGAATGTGTGGGCGTGTGCGGAGCTGAGCTTCAGGGCGGGCGCAAGCGAGCACAGAGACAGAGGTCGGAAGAGAAAGACAGCGAGACGGGTGCCTGGGAGTGAGGAGAGGTTCAGGAAGGGATCAGGGAAAAAGGCAGGGAGGCAGTGCCGCGCGCACGACCACCAGCACAAACGGCCCCTCTCACTGTGCTCGCCACATCTCCATTTCCCCCAAATGCACAGCACAGACGAGCACCACTCCGCCCTGCCCTGCCCCGCCCTGGGCTCTACCGCCTTCGCGGTGCGCAACAGCCGTGTAGACACCCCTCACAGCCGCCCCCATGACGCTGGTCGCCATGCCATGCACCCCCTTCAGGGCGACTCAGACGCGCACCCCAGCACTACTCCGCGAGGGCCGTGTGGAATGCGCTCGAGCCACGCGGGCACTGTGCCCATCCTGCGCGTGGCACGGTCTGTGTGCAGCGTCACAGGTCGCCGCGACGCGACGCCATTGAGGGCCATGGCCGCCGACATCCGCGGTGATGAATCGCTCTGGTTCCGCCACAGTGACGGTGCTGAGCCCCGTCACCAGGCTTAGGTATACCTTATCGTTCGCTTACAGGTGTTCTTTATGTATGTGAAAGAAGCGTCAGGTTCAGCAGAGGATACGTAAGCGGAGGAAGGGCGAGATTCCAGAGAGAGGGGGGAGCGTCACGAGGCAAGGTGCTACCACAAGCGGGTGAGCGGGAGTGCATGTTGCAGAGGGATGGCCAGAGAAACGGAGAGGCTAACTGCTTTCGTAAGCCACGCAGATCTCCTCCTCCCGTAGCGCGGCAACGCAAGCATGCGGGCTCGGAATCAGTCAACGGGGAGGAACGCAGGCACGCTAGATGCTCGTGGAAACCGAACGCAGATGTGCGGCAGCAAGCATGGCTCTCGACGCGAGCCTCAGACGTGCGGTGTCTGGCGCTTCTCTTTTATTTCGGGCGAAATGAGTTGAGAGAAAAGGCAAAAAGAGGTGAAATCAGAGGAGAACGCTTCCCAAGTGAGGAACCAAAATAAAAACTCATCCGCGCGGGGAGAGCAGACGTGGCAGACACACAGGCGTGGATGGACGGTGGCAGTGCATCGCCAAGCGCGTTCACATCTGCCGCAGCGTGCGCACGCCCTCCACACTCAGCCACAGGCATGCACGCCCTACTTCTTCTTCTTCTCCAGGCGCTTCAGGTAGAACTGGAGCTCAGCACCCTCCAGCAGAATACCGTCGGCGCGGCCGGTCTGACCTGGGCGGCTCGTCATGCGTGCAAGCACGCGGCCCTCGCGCAGCTGATCGGCGATAGCCTTCTCAACCTTATGGCTGCGGCGGCGACGAGCCCACTCGCGCTGCAACTTGGGCGACGCCTTGTTCACGTCGTACTTGTCAGCAGCAGCGTGACTGGACTTCTTGCCCTTCTTCTCCGCGGAGGCCTTGGCGCTCTTCTTATCCGCATCCAGGTCGATGCCGTAGTGCTTGGCATACCAGCGCTTGAATGGCGCGGCATCGACGGCGACGATGCAGTTCTTCACCAGCGTCTTCGTGCGCACCAGCTCGTTCGAGGTGGCGTTGTACACGACGTCGAGAATACGCACGCGCTGCGCGGTGGCCTCAGAGCCCCAGGCAAAGTTGCCGGTGTCCAGACGCAGGGCACGGATCTTGAAGTTGCCACCACGAGCACGTACGGGGCTCACGCGGCGGGCGCCAAGACGGGTGTTAGCGGGAAGGCGGCCCAGCTCGGCCTTCATGCGCTTCCGGTGGATCTTGGTCTTTCCACCGGTAATCTTGCGCTTATGCAGACGGCTGCGTACAATACCCATGGCTGCGGCTCTCTTCTGGGTGTGGTTCTCTATGGTTGGGTGCAGTAGTGCATGTGTGTGTGTGTGTGTGAATCGGTAAGAGGGGAGAGGCAATGGCGGGTGCATCGGCAGGAGGTCGAGCGTTGGAGGTGGGTAAGAGGCCAAGCTTACCTTTGCAAGAGATACGGGGCGGTGAGGGGCAGCACAGAAAAACAAGGTGCTCCCTACCCGAAAATTGCAAGCACGAGCAAAAACACGCGGCACCGGATGGGCATCACTGTGCACATCCTGCATATCACGAGCAACAGCCAGACCCGCCTTTCCCCAGTTATGGCAGCTCAAGCGGTTGCCCAATCCCCTTCATATCTGAAGCAATGCCTCTCATTAAACGCAGCGCGTCAGTAGTAGAAGTCCCGCGCGCACGCGTGCCTGTGTGAATGCGCATCTCTGCACCACCTTTACTGACAGCGCCGCCTGTCACACCCCTCATGGTTATGCGCACAGCAAACCTCTTCGCTGGTGCCAGCCCCAGTTCGGGAGGAGCGGGTGGGGAGTGAGGTTGGGGGCGAGGGGGGACATGGAAGACCTCTAAAGGTTTGCAGTCGTGAGGGGTGCTTTACAGTTTTGCAATCGGCCTCCGCATCAGCCCCTTAAGACTGGAGAGGAGAAAAGGACAGAAAATGAACAACGAAAAAAAAGCCGAAGCCCACAGCGAAAGAGGGGCGGTGGCAGTGCATCGCCAAGCGCGTTCACATCTGCCGCAGCGTGCGCACGCCCTCCACACTCAGCCACAGGCATGCACGCCCTACTTCTTCTTCTTCTCCAGGCGCTTCAGGTAGAACTGGAGCTCAGCACCCTCCAGCAGAATACCGTCGGCGCGGCCGGTCTGACCTGGGCGGCTCGTCATGCGTGCAAGCACGCGGCCCTCGCGCAGCTGATCGGCGATAGCCTTCTCAACCTTATGGCTGCGGCGGCGACGAGCCCACTCGCGCTGCAACTTGGGCGACGCCTTGTTCACGTCGTACTTGTCAGCAGCAGCGTGACTGGACTTCTTGCCCTTCTTCTCCGCGGAGGCCTTGGCGCTCTTCTTATCCGCATCCAGGTCGATGCCGTAGTGCTTGGCATACCAGCGCTTGAATGGCGCGGCATCGACGGCGACGATGCAGTTCTTCACCAGCGTCTTCGTGCGCACCAGCTCGTTCGAGGTGGCGTTGTACACGACGTCGAGAATACGCACGCGCTGCGCGGTGGCCTCAGAGCCCCAGGCAAAGTTGCCGGTGTCCAGACGCAGGGCACGGATCTTGAAGTTGCCACCACGAGCACGTACGGGGCTCACGCGGCGGGCGCCAAGACGGGTGTTAGCGGGAAGGCGGCCCAGCTCGGCCTTCATGCGCTTCCGGTGGATCTTGGTCTTTCCACCGGTAATCTTGCGCTTATGCAGACGGCTGCGTACAATACCCATGGCTGCGGCTCTCTTTACTGCTTTGCATGCGCCAGGTAGCGTTCAGTGATGGCAGAGGAGGTGGTGGGAGGTGAGGCACGTGTGCGTGTGCACGTCAAGGGCGGAGGAGGCGGAGAGAGGAGGCAGGGGTGCGAGGCAGCGAAAAGTGTACTGCAGCACTTTCGCAGTGAAGGAAGTCTTCATGGGAATGTGAAGATGCCACGACGTTAACAAGAGGCGGTCCTCGACGCCTCTGCTTCATCGTAGGCAAAGGAACGTTCATAGGCGAGATGAGCAGGAGGGCATTGGGGAAGGGGGCACAGCTGAGGACGGCAGAAAAGAAAACGTACCTCAGCCCCCCCCCCCGCTCCCTCTTTACGTTTCGGTTGCCCATTCCATTCTGGAGGGAAGCCTGCCTAAGTGCGTGAGAGCGAGCGGAAGGCCCTCGAACACGCTTATTTGTGCTGGCCAAAACTTCCGCCGCAGTTCGCTCGGAGGTCCCTCATGGCTGCGCCTCGCTTTCCCCTCTACCCCTTCCCCCTCTGCCTTTCAGCTACTGTTGCTGCTTTTCGTGGTTGTAGACGTGTGCAGAAGGACAGAGTGAGACTGGGGAGAGGAGGGGAGGGGGCGGCGCTATGCGCGGGCCTCGCTTACCTCTGGATGAGCGAGCGCAGCAGCGACCCCTCCCCGGGCGCACGCGGGCGTACAAGTCAGCAAACAGGGAGAGGGGAGGCAGGGTGAGAGGCCACCACAACGGCCACCAGTGCCAGCCCTATCGAGCAGTGGGGCAGCAATGTGTGGAGAGAGGAAAGTAGAGGGCACAAGCCCTACAGGCACAGCAGTCGCGCAGAGATGCATACGCGCGAGCATCGGCCCAACATACCGACGCGAACCAACAGCAATCCGCGCAGATCAGGGTGAGTGCCCAATGAGCGGCCACAGCGGCTCCTCTGGCAGCTCCGGAACGACGTAGTCTTTGTGTGCCTTGAGAGCCGCGTAGTGGTGCAGCGGGAGGTGCGTCGCCAACCCAGTGAGCTGCGGGTCCGCCATAATGAGCCAATCACGCATGCTGTCGACGCCCGTCTTGCTGCCTAAGTACAGTTCCGTCGTGTCGTTCATGAAGTGGCCGCGGAAGCGGCCGCCGAAGACCACCATTGTGTTGCGGCATACTACCGCCACGTGGCACTCGCGGCGCGACGGGTACTCGCGGTCGATATCGTACATGAACTCAAATGTGTTCGCTTCCACGTTGTAGATAAACAAGTCGTTCAGTTTCTTCTTCCCATTCCAGCCGCCAAAGACGATGATGTTGCCGTAGTGCACAGCGGCGCTATTGCGCGCACGGCCAAACATCGGCACCTGCGGCAGGTCGATGCGCCGCCAGATGGACGTATCGAAGGAGTATACAAAAAAATCCTCGCAACACTCGCCGCCGCTGTTGCGGCCGCCGAAGACGATCATCGTGCGCTCGTACGTCATCGCGGTGTGGGCAGAGCGCGGCGGAGGAATCGTGCCCAGCTGGTTGCACTCCTTCCACTCCGGGTCGCTCAAGTCGCAGCGGTACAGGTCTTGCAAGCGCTTGTTGCTGTTGCGTCCACCGCACTTGCCTCCGAAAATGTACATGGTGTTTCCAAACACCACGGCACTGTGGCAGTAACGGGTCATGGGAATCAACGCGCCCCGCACCACGACAGGGTGGCACTCGCCATCCTCGCTAATGTAGAAGAGCTTGTTGAACCGGCCGCGGCCGTTGCAGCCACCAAAGATGTACATGCAAGTGCCATACCAGACGGCAGTGTGAAACGCGCGCGGGTGCTGCTTTTCGCCACGCAGCTCGATTTCTTTCCACCTCTTGTTGATCACGTCGTACTGCCACAAGTCGTCCAGGTAGATCGATACGCTGTCCGTGTCGTTCACACCGCCGTAGACGTACGCCTTGCTACCATCGGCGTTGGCGCAGAAGGAGTGCCCGATTCGGCCCAGCGGTGAGTCCTCCGAGGGGCAGTCCACCAGCGACCAGTGCCGAAACGGTGGCGTGGGGCGAGGCATCCGCACTCGAGCAACAATGCCACGAGAATGAAGGGGAGGCACAGAGATGGAGAGGGGCAATAGGGAGAGAAATATGATGCGGCCCACTGCAGCGAGGTGGCGACGGTGGCGCCTTCCCTCTCTGCCACCTGCACGCGCAGATAGAGAAAGAGGCACACACACACACGTGTACGCGTACGTCCCCACACTCGCGCAAGGAGAAGCGAAAAAAAACGCAAACACGAGAGCAAAAGCGCTGTGGAGAGAGAGAGAGCCGGAGGACAGAGAGCGGGACGAAAATGCGGTATATAAATATAAATATGTATGTGTGCACCCTAAGGTGCAGGAGGGAGAAGCGAACAGGGGCGAAGGGGAGATGCAATAGAGGAGGGCAAAGGCTCGCTGAAAAGTGCTGCGAGAAGGAAGAAAGGTGGTAGTGTTTGTTTCAGGGGGCGCGCCAGTACGCAGGGCGTGGCAGGCCACACACACATTTCACACTCCGTGATCATGCGTTCGAAGGGGACGAAGACGCGTGCGCTGCGGTGTTGCGCAAGGCATGCTACACACCAATACAAGCACCAGGGCACCAAAGAAGAAGCTGCGTGGATTATCTTCTGTGCTTGTGTGTGTGTGTTGTTCTTCCCTCACGGAATGAGCACAAACGGCCCTCACGTCCTGTCTCCGGCCTCGTCAGGTCGTCGCCTTCGCTGCATAGAAGGCGAAAGGAGAGAGAGAGGGAGGAAGGGAGGCAAACATGCACGGTAGCACGGTGACCTTCTCACATGCCGAGGTCGTCATCACGAGGCCTGCGCCGTCCCTCTCGTCGCCGCTTCATCTTCGGTAGATTCAGCTGCGGCAGCTCACGAGGTTTGGCGCCTTCCACAAAGTCCGGCGTGTACTCGTCTTCCTCTTGCTGCTCCTGGGCCTTGACAGCATCGTCGCCCGTGGAGCCTAACCCGGATGCGTCACCCTTGTTACGAGAGACCCGCGCGTGCAGTCCGCTCACAAGTGCGGATGAGGACGAAGATCTGTCTACGAGCTCTTCCTCCGCCTCCAGCGCAGCGGTGCTGTGGCGCGCATAAAAAACGAACTTGCCAGCCTCCTGCTCACCCATGTATTGCACCGCATCCCACGCGTCGCGTAGTTGCTGCAGTTCCGTGGCGGAAGCCGGAGTGCCGTCATCCGCTGAGGTCTGCGCAACCTCCAGAAGATTGTGCAGCTCCGCCCCACTTCTCGACTGCACGGCGTGCTGGCGGATAGCGCTGTAGAGCCGCTGCGGCAGCACCTTCTCCCACGACAACACAAGAGCCTCAAACCACAGCAAATTCTGACCGCGGCGCCTCGCCAGCCCCCAGGGCAGCTGCTGGACGGTGTACTCGAGCAGGCGCGGAGCAAGGAGAGGAACAAATACGTGTGGGGCGTGCTTTATGAGCGCGTCGAGGACGTACCATAGGGTGCGGTTCAGCGCCCCATCAAGGTCGGACTCCTCCATCAGCGCCTTGCGCAGCGCTGCCCACGTCTCGGTATACCTCGGGAGGTGCCGTAGCGCCAACGCCGCCAACGCCTCCACCCGAGCCTCTGACGGGTTCCCTTGCTTCAATACCGCGTAGAAGAGTCGTTCCGTGTAGAGCGCGGACGAGGGTGGGCGCGGAGATGCGGCAGAGGCAGCAACAGCGGCTGCACTCGACATGGTGGAGGACTGATCAAATGGGGCGAGAGAGAGGCTTCCCCTCCTTGCAAGTTGCTTCTGCTACCTGATTCACGTAAGGAGGAGGCAGAGGCACTGTTGGTGCCGCCGAAATGTACGAATGACGCTAAGACGAGCGTGTGCGTCTGATAGAGAAGGGGGAAGGAGAGAGGCCGACTACCGTGCGCTGAAGATGAGGAGAGAACGACTGCACCTTCGCCTTTCTCCCCCCGGTCCCATTGATGGCGACTGCCGCCCTGCGCCCGGGGGGGAGGGGAGATTGTTGCGCCGTTGTTGCCCTATGGCTTAAGAAAGCGAGGATGAGCAAGACATCGCCCGCATTACGCCGCATACTGCAGTGTAGCGAGTCCAGCCCACGCCATCGCTCCTCTCCCCGACACACACACACACACACACACACACACACAAGCAGCGGCAGGAGCAGTTGCATTCGCCACGCACACACGCGCGCAGCTTTCACATGCGCATTACCCCGCCTCTCGTCATGGTGGTAGTGGAGTGCTGCCCTGCGCTCTCTGGTCCTTTTTTCTCTTCTGCCTTCTGGATAAATTTTGGGTGGTGAAAGGGAGGCACAAAAAATGACTTACATTTTTTGTGCCTATTTGGTTCTTACTCCATGCCGCCCGTCAACGCGTTCGGCGCACAACGCTGCACCCCCTCCCATCCCCCCCTCTGCCTTTCCTTTCCGTCTCCTTCAGCGCTGAAACGGTCAGGGTTGCTGGATATGTGAAGGTGCGCGTGGGTACTTCAGTGGGTGGGTGGGTGGAATGTCTGAGGTGCAGTTCTTATCGCCCGCCTGTCACTGAGCCAGGGGCACGCAGAAGGGAGAGGGAGGCGACACAACAATCGCTGGCGCCTTCCGTTGCACCCATTCTGCGCAGCAGGCGAGCTGAGGAGGCACGCATATATGCATTTTCGTAAGGAGGTCGGTGTTCTCAATGCAGGAGAGGAGGTGCACCCGGTGGAGACGGTGGGTGCCAGGAATAACCGAGGTATGAGCATCTGTTGTTGCGCACTACAAAGAAAGATGAAGGGACGGAGGCGATGAAGGTGCGGGTGAGAGGAGGGGTGCGCCTCAGATAGTCCAAAGGGAACCGAAGAGAGAGAAAGGTCATTGTCACGCCTCTTTTGCCCTTTGTTGTAACTTTGTGGAGTCGCGGCAGAGGTCCGAACAAACGCCGCGAACACAAGATAAAATAAAATGAGGGGGAAGAGGGGGAGCGAAAGGGCAGAAGAGCACAGGAAAACGCGAGACGAGAGAAAATGAGAAAGGGAAAAGGACTGTGTGGGCCAATTTGGCCTTCACATGTACATGAATATTTGTGTGTGTGTGTGTGTGCTGGAAGGGAGGGGGTGGACAGTGCGGTAACAGAGGGCGCGTATGTGCCCCAGGAGCTTCTGTGCATGCAGTACACAGAAACACCTGGGGCACATGCATATTGGCGCAGAACAAAGCTGAAGGCGAGCCATGAAGAATGGAGAAATCAAGAGCAAAAGAGGCGACGCAGGTGGAGTAAGATGGAGAGCGACGAGAAGCACCCGCACACACGCATGCCTGCACCCCATGTGAGAGAGAAGAGTGAGCTGGAGTGATGCACACATGAACAAACGATGGCATGGTGCGAGCGGGGAGGGTGCCGTGACGATGAAGTTACGAGGGAGCCGAGCGGCAGGCTCAGATGAGAGAATACGAAGCCGACACACAGACATGCACGCGTACACGCACTGCAACGCACACCCACGCGCATCAAAAGAGGGGGGAGAGGGGGAGAGGGAAAGAACCGCTGCGTCATACTGCGAGACAAGCGTGAGGGCACAACGCCACAGAGAAAGAAAAGAGAGGCGTCTACACTTCGACGAATCACACAGAGAGAGAGAGACGGGGAGAAGCGACAGAGACTTTCGCAGGTGCCCACAAAGCCGAGGGCATAGCAGACGAAAGCGAAGATCTCTTGTCATACCCGCCGTAAAAAAAAAACAACAACAGCAGTGAAGATAGAGAGAGGGCAAACGCACTGCACCGGCTTAGCAGGCAGGAGAAGAGCACAAGCCGGCGAGAAACACCAACGGAGAAGCGCGAAAGGGAGCCTTGATCGCGATAGAGCCACTGACGAAAGGGCCCGTGAAGAAAGAGACTTTGTCCCCACCCCTCCCTCTTCTCTCACATCGTCGCACTGCCCTTTCCCCGTTTCCCTTCTCGCACCCCTCTCTCACTGGGGGACCTTCAACGCGAGAAGAATAGAGGTCCGTAGGAAGGCAGCACAAGACACTGGAGCCCTAGGCTCAACAAGCCCATGGACCGTCACGGGGTCGAGCGGGTCCCTGAGTGGGAAAGAGGTGTCCCACCCTTTGACTTCCTCCGTGACGCGCACTCACCCATCATCTTGAGGCTGGAGTTCGCTTTACTCCCCTCTCTTTACCTCCGCTTCTACGCCCCTTGCAAAGTATTTCCTCCTGGGCCCTTGAAGAATGCACTCTTGCAGGAATCGTCTGAGACGGAGCCGCCGCGCTACCGCGCAGCAGGTCCGTCTTCGTCCTCCCCTATTCTTCTCTACCTTTTGCCGCCCTCGCCGAGATGCAGCACCGTCTGGATACTCTACTGGATGTACCGGTAGTACTCAATACCCACATCCTGGAAGGCGGCCTCGTTACGGCTGCCAAGGCGGTCAATGACGAACTCCATCTTTCGCCTATCCTTGGCCAGATCGTTCTTCTCGGCACCGGTGTGGAGCGCCTCGTACTGGGCCTTCTCCACATTCACAGGGTTCTCGAGGGCCTTGCTGACATTGATGTTGGCGGCAGCCTTCTCCCAGCCGGGCACGGGCACGATGGGGATAGACATGCTCGCATCGCCGGAGCCGTAGCCGACCATCACCATCGGCTTGCCGGTGATGTCGAGCTTTCGGGTGTAGGCCTCCTCGAAGCCGGCCGCCAGCCAGCAGGGCAGGGAAGCCGTGTACAGGTTGCCAAAGTTGCCCATCGTCGGGCTGCCCATACTCATCTTCTTCGCCAGCAGGTCAATGAACTTCTTGTCCTTTCGTAGTGCCTTCGCAACCTTACCAGTGGCGGGGAACGCGTCCTTCGGCTCTGCGCCGCTTTCGATCTGCTGGAAGTAGTGCGGCTCCACGTCCAGCTCCTTTACCACGGCCGCAGGGTCAGCTTTGCCCTGCTTGCACAGCTCTGCAAAGTGCGCCTTGTGCTCTTCGGAGGTGGCACGGGCGAGGCCGCGGGCGTATAGGAATGACATTGCCTGGACGGGCATCATATTGTACGGTCGATGAAAGAAGAGGGCGGAGACTTCTTCGTAATACTTGCCGGGGGACTGCTGCAGGCGCTCCAGCATGTGCTCCACCGCGACGGTCACCTCCTCCTGGTACACGAGTGTGCTGTAGGGGCCGGAGAAGACCGGGAAGTCGGCCATCTTGCCGTTGGCAGAGCTCTTTGTGTACTCTTCCAGGTTCATGAAGTGGCGACGGTGCGGCTTGCGGAAGTCAGGGCCACGGTAGTCTGAAGCGGAGCCGCTGTACTGAAGCTGCATTTCAAACAGCTTTGGGTCACGCTCTAGCAGCATTGCGGTGGCGCCAGCGCCCTGGGTCTGCTCGCCCGTGGAGCCGAGCGCGTACTCGGCAATGTCGGACGCCACAGCGATCGCCATGCGGTCGCCGCCATCCGAGCTGACGAAGCGGGTGGCGCTCTCAACCGCGTACACGCCAGCCAGGCACGCATGTTTGAACTCCGGCACCTCGCAGTGGCGCGAGACGGGCGGCATGTTCATGGCTCGTAACCCCTTATCTACCATGCCCTTGACGATAATAGCACCTGCCGAGTTGTCCGACGAGCTCTCTGTGCCGAGGCCGAGGAAGCCGATCTTGGTGGGGTCAACCTTGTTGTTCACGATTAGCCGGAGCACAGCGTTGGCGGCCATGGTGTACGCGTTCTCATTGTGGTTTGTAATGCGAAAGGACTGGCCGACGACGCTCGACACTTTGTCCCAGCTGTTGCCCGTCCACTTGCACCACTGCTCCAGATCCACGCGGCAGTACGGGGCGTACACGGCCATGCCGCTCACGCCCGCCAAGATGAGAGAGGTGCTGCGCATCATCTTAATGTTTTAACTTCAAGTGGTAAGGAGGTGACTGAGGGGAGAGATTAAGGTCAGAAAGGGGGGGTGCTGGTGGGGAGAGGAATGGGGGGGGAAGAGAGCTTTGAGATTTGCTTGGGTAATGAGGGGAACTAATGCGATGTATTCCTGTTGGTACCGGCGAGTGCTGTGCGATTCTGGGGCGCGTAGTTGTTGTTGAAGTGCATGCGAGCACATGAACAGGTGATGAAGCCGTGAGGAGAGGGAGGATACGGGGATGGGAGGGGGGAGGGGGGCTGCAGAGCAACGCAGAACGCGTGGAAGATGCACGCGAGCGAGCGAGCGAAAAATAAGAGAGGGCCGGTAGGTAACATAGGTGAGGGAGACGAGGCGCGGCGTGTGGCTTCGCGCGTCCACTGCTGTTTACTTTTTGGCTACTGCAACGAAGAGAGAAGGCGATCGCGGGTCTTGAGGGAGGCGCGCATTGGCTCGTAGGTGAACGGCAGAAAGAGAGGGCACGGCATGCGCATCAGCAGTGGAAAACTCGATAGGATGAGAGGAGGGAGGCGGAGAGCAACCTATAAAAGGCGGGGGTCTGGAGAGGAAAAGCGAAGCGGTCAAAGAGACAGCGTCAGCGCACGCCAACCTCCGTCCTCAGCCCACTCGCCACTCACGCATACCGACAAAACATGCACAAGCCCATACGCACTTCCACGTAAGCCACGAGCGTCCAAGCAGAGATAAAAAAAAGGTGATTGGGCGGAAGCGGAAGGCCGCTCGAAGAGCTGCAGAAAGAGGCGCGGTCTCTACTTGGTCAGCACACGCGCTTTATAGTTTTCCCATATGCTGTTCTTGAATCCTTTCCGATGCTCCAACACACGGCGAACAACGTACTGGCACCACGGTGAATCATCGGAGCACTCGGGTAGGGTGTGAAGCGGTGGCACGCCAACGCCGCCAGTGATAAGCTCAGAAGACGCCTTTGACATGACATACTGCACGACGCTGTAGAGCTTGTCCAGCAGCTCCGCGCCTTGCAACGCGCCTCCGTCATCATCCTCAACGAGCGGGGCACCCTGCTGATCCGGTACCACTTCGAAGAAGGCACGCACGGAGTCAAGGTCGGCGAGGATGAGGGGCGCGTCATGAGGGTTGAGAAACACCTCGGGATCGTCGACGTAGACGGCGAAGAGCCAGGCAGTGATATTGTGACCGAGTCGATAGCGCAGACGCCGCACCGCCGGCTCAAAGTCGATGATGCTGCACAGGCGCTGGAGCGCGCGGTTCGCCTCGTCGAGGATGCGCCGCATCGTCACGTCGGGGTAGAGGAGCGGCATGGGGAAGTCCTCAAAGCTGGAGGTGCTGCGCTTTATCGACTTGTATTGCTTCGCATCCAGCCGCATATACTTGGACAGTAGGTCCATGACGGTGTCCTCTGCGAGGATATGAAGGCTGAGACTGTCGCAAAGCCTCAGCACGGCGCTGTACAGCTTGCTCCGGATCTCCTCTCCGATCTCGTCTGTTGGCGCCGGTGGCGCGCCTGTCACACGACGCACCAGATCATACTGCCGTCGCGAGCGCACGAGGCACTCTTCCAAGCCCTCCTGCACGCCCACGATGGTGTGGAGGCGGTGCACCCCGCTGCAAACCAGCGCCGGGTACCCGCGCAGCTCTGCACATGCTATGCGCACCCGCTCGCTCTCGGCCGCCAGAGCGGGCAGTTTGCCGCTAGAAGCCGCCGCGGCAAAGGTGGGGAACCCTTCCAAGCACTTCTCTGTCAGCTCCGTCGCAATGTCGAGCCAACTACACATGCGGGCGTACTGCAGGGCCTCCGGGTCGCCCCCGAGCGGTGGCGGCCGCGGTGCGCCAAAGACGGCTCGCACATACCGCATCACATCACCCAATGGCGCCTGTGCGCGCTCTGTCCTATCAGCCCACAGCAGCGAGATTTCCTCCATGAGCTGCTTCGCAAACCGCACGTGTGCAGCCTCATCGTACTCAGCCAGCCTGTCTAGCGGAGCCAGGTACTTCTGCGTCGAGCGTCTCAGCAGAGCGCATAAGGTCTTGCTCTCACTCGCGCGCTTCACGCCGTCGCAGCCGTCCAGGAGGTAGTCGAGGAAGGCGTCTAGTGATGCCTTGTAGTCCTTGGGCACGGTGCTGGTGGCACCAGAGTAAAGGCCGCGCCACTGCCGCGTGAGAAGGGCGTAGGCGCCAATGCGCAGCCGGCCGGGAACAATGAGCATGGCTGCGAGCGGGAAGCTGCGGGTGAGCATGTGGCAATACGCCCTTTGCTTCGTGTCGAGGTCGCTACCGATTCGTCGGAACAGTGTCGCGGGGGGAAGGGTGGGCACGTCGTCCTTGTCACCCACCAACTCGGCATAGCTGCGGAACACGCCCGAGTTCACGAAGATCTCCATGAGGGCCAGCAGAATGTCCTCGCTGCTTGACGTAGGGGGCAGCACCGGCATGTCCTCGACGAGCACCATCGCGCTCAGCATGCACGGCGGTAGGGCGAGGCACGTCTCGATGAACGCCGCCGTCACACTACGCTGCATGTCGGCTGAGAAGCTCGAGTCGAGCCACGGCATTGGCACGGCTGTCAAGCAGAAGGTTTCCTGCAGTACGTAATAGGCGTACTTCACCGGCGGCGTCAGCGGAGCGTCGGCGATGCCGGAGGTGTGGTGATGGCTAACGGCGCGCGCCACGTCCTTGAGAAAGACTGCCTGTGCCTCCACGCTGACGCACTTGTCGTTGGCCAGCAGCTGCGCGTGCAAGTGGCAGAAGTGCTCCGTCTGCGGCTGAATGCCAAAGTACTTTCGCAGCGCCGCGAGACAGTTCTCTACATCCTTCTCGGTGTAGACGGGGCTAAGGGTGCTGAGATCAACCTGGTATAGTGGGATAAGACAGGCAGCGAACACCATTGCACGTATCGAAAAAGGCACTTGCGTGTCACCTGGTAGGTCCGGGTAGCGCTCAATGACACTCTCCAGTAGCTCCGCGCGGCTCACAAAGTCGTCATCGTCAGAACTGTCGCAGAGAAGCCGGAACGTGGACGCATCGGGCCGCAGCTCAGAGATGTACCGCCGGCGCTCCTCTTTCGCCACCGCGTCCCCACGGTCAAGCAGCCGCCGCAAAGCAGGAGGTGTGACGTTGGTCAGCGACCGTGTGTGCTGCTCGTCGGTGATATTGAAAACGCGCCGGTACACGCTGCCCAGCTCTCGCTCGTACCTGTCTCGCTTCTTGGTGAGCAGCACCCCAGTGGCCAGCAAGAGGCTCTCGTAGGCCAATACGGGCAAAAAATCGAGGAACGGCGTCAGAGGTGCACTCTCGACCACCTCGCACAGCTGAATCTGCGGCGGCCGCGGAAAGCGGAGGGCATCGGTTGCCGACTTCTCTCGCAGTTTGCGCTCCTCCGCTGCGGCTTCAAAGACGGGGTCGAGCTGTGCCGCGATGTTGGACGAAATGGTGCCCGCGGTGGTGCCGCAGAGGGGAATCTGCGTCTGCTCCATCTGCTGTGCCACGCCGTTCAGGCTGCGCTTCTCATTGACAGCCCCTGGCAGGCTCATCGCGCGAGAACTCTGCCGCATGCTTTGCTTGGAAGAGGACAGCGGGCTCCAAAGAGACCGCATCATGCCACCTTCACTGCTACCCATGGCGGTGGTGGATTGCACACTTAGCCCTTTCGCAGACGCGGGAGCAGGCGGAGCGTTCGCCGCCGATGCAGGGCGGCCGGAGCCCCGTTGCGTTCCACCGAGGCCGGCAGTGGTCCCTTCGACGCTACCCAGACTTTTGAAGGCGGCCATGATGTACCCGAAAAGTCCCCTGTCCTCCTGCGCGGCGCTGGTGTCCTCCCCTGCCGGCGGCCGCGCAGGCTGCAGCAACGATTCCTCGAGCACCGGCAGTTGTGGGGCATCGCTGCCACCACGCTTATTGGTCGAAGAGGAGCTGCCGCTGTCCTCTGTGAGATGCGGCGCGCGCTTCCCATCTAATGCGCCGGGCTTCTTCTCTGCATTCGCTGAGGGCGGAGGAGGGGGGGTCAACTGCTTGCTTTGGCTCTTCGATGGCGTCTTTACGGGTCGCTGCACGCTCCCGCTGCTGCCGCCGATGAAGGTGAAGTACTTTGTCATGTCGAGTACGAACTTCGGCGCCGTCTCCCCATCGGCAGCCCGCGCTGCATTCTCTGCCTCCGAGTAGAGAGCGACGGGGCTGGGGCAGCTCGTAAGGTCGACACACTCCAGCGACGAACAGCCATCTGGTAGCTTGAGGCTCACGTTGTGGGGTGGGTGTCGCAGGGCATAGAGCAGTAGCTCGTTCCGCTCTTCCTGTACGCTCTTCATTCTGGCACGAAGGGGGAGAAGGGTGCGTGCGTATGTACGGGGTCCAGAACCGACTGAGTTGTTCGGTGCGGGAAAGGGAAGGGCGCTGATGTGTGTGCTTGCACGAAGATCGGAGCGCCCTTTCGGGCACGGACGAAAAGGCGGAGAGGGAGACGACTGTCGACGAGCGAGACAGAGAGGCAGAGAGACGGTCGAGCGTGATATACAAGAAGTCGCGCAACCGCGTACCGCTCCTGCGCAAGCGCTCTTCGGCACGTTTTGGCTGCTTACCCGCACGCGCAGGTCTATGGATGTCCGTCTGTATGCGCGAGGGGAGGGGGGATAGGGACGTGGGAGGGCAGAGTAAGAGAGAGGTGAGAAGTGAAAGAAAAAGGACAGCAAACGAAAACAAAAGGGCGGATGGGGGGAGAGACGAGGAGGGGAAAAGAGGCGCACCCCTCACGCACACGCGCACGCCAGCAAGCGGGTGCAGAGGGCGAAACTGGCCGTGGAGCAAAGCTTAACGAGAGAGTCGAGAGAGACGGCGACAGCGGCGGTGTCGCTGACGGCAACTGTAAACAGCAGTCACTCGCGGTGGTTGCTGCAGTCGTGTCTGTGAGGGTACGTACGTCTATCTGCTATGGTACTCGGCTCACCACACCGAGCATCATTCACAGCAGCGCGGAGGGGATCTCGAGATGAGGCGAAAAAGCGGTGCTTGGAGAGTCGGGCGTCAACTATAGTGCCGGATAGGGAGCGGGAGGGGGGGGAGTGGTGCGAAGAAAATGTCATGAAAGCCACGGCCAACATCCTGTGCGGAGTACGTGTGCGTGTGTGTGTGTGGGGGGGTGAGAGTGGTGGTGGCGGTGTGTTGTTGTGCAACATCACAGAAGGCGGAGGAGAGAGAAGAGCACGCACGCTCATGCACACACACGCAGGAGCACATGGACGGATGTATACGAAGAAGTGAGGCGAGAGGGAGGCAGTGGGAACGATACGATGAGCAGAAAGGGAGACGCAAGGAGGCTTTGCCTATACAGGCCTGAAGAAGAGTACCTAAGAAACAGAAACCAAAAGATGATGTATGCACGGCACGTGCGCAGCATCCGAACACCCGCCCACAGCGCGCGCTCAGACCAAGCCGGTACTGCTTCCATGAAGCGCCTACGGCTAGGGAGACGCAGAGCGATTGCGCTCTCTCTGTTTCTATTGTTGCCTGCTGTCACCTGCTTGCCAACCGAGTGCAGACGTGTATGAATAGGCGTCCTGCGCACATAGCTGTGCGCAGACCACTACACGCACACTCGAAACGTGCGGGTCCATGGCCCCCCCACGAACGCGCACAGTCACATTAGTTTGTGGATTGCATGCGCGCTCGATCGGCTTCGTGTGGGGAGAGGAAAGAGGCTGGTAGTGCGCAACCCCACTAGCGATGCAGTCATAGGGCTGTGGTCATCTCGACCCCCTCCCTCTCCGCTCGGAAAGCCGTTGCATCGAAGGAAAGCACGCAAACCTCTATGACGCAACGAGGCGCGCACACGCACACACATCAAGAACACGTCTAAGAGGCCGGCGCTCCACCGTGTGTGGCACGCACAGCGATGGTAAACTGCTCCCTGTCGTGCCACAGCTGTGCCGCATGGTTGTTCAGAGGTGACTCGTTGTTGGGGTTATTGAGGAGGTTCTGAATGGACAGCAAGATAGAGCTCACCGAGTACACGGCGGACCATTTCTCCTTGAGGATGTCAAGGCAGATGGCACCGCGCGTGTCCACATTTGGGTGGAAGCACGGCGTCGTGAAGGTCACGGTGGGTGCCTCATACGGGTAGTTTGGGGGGAAGACAAGCAGCAGGTTGTATTCGAGCTCCTCGTACGGTGTGTTCGGCACGCCTTTCACGCTGCCGATCCAGCGAAAAAGGTTGTCGTCCTCTGGATAGGCGGAGATGCCTTCGGCATCGCTCATCATCACCTCTATGAGTTCCTTTTGTAGCCGCGCCGCTGCCCCGCTGCTGTTACCGCCGCCTTGCATGATGTACGAGTGCGTGAGTCCGCGTCGAAGACCACAGGGACCTCTTTCACAAGCGCACAGACGCACACCCACGAGGGGTGTCGACGGAGAGAGGACTGAGAAGAGCCGCGCGCCGTCAATGGGGAAGGGTAGAAGAGCTATGCAGTCTACAGCCGGTCACACCACAGCAAGGTGCCACCGAGAAGACAACACTCAACGACCAAAGACACACACACACACAAACAAACACACACAGACAGACGGCGAGGAGGGGTAGAGGCGACAAAGAGTGAGACGCAAGGGGTGTCGGCAAGTGATGAGGAGAAGGCAGAGGCACACAGCGACAGCCAAGGAGAGAGAGAGTGCGCGCGCGTGTTTCAAAGAAAGGACAGCGGATGTCCTCACGTGTGGCTCTCTTTCGAACAGAGAAGAGAGGAGAGGAGAGGAGCAGGACGTATCTAAAAGGCGAAGGGAAACAGACAGAGAGAGAGTGAGTGAGCGAGTACGTGTATGCCCACACACCTCGACGAGGGACGCTGTGCCACGAGCGCGGGCGCCTCGGCTAAAAAGCGGAGCTTGTTTACCTCCGAAGCTGGGCAACACGTGGTAGCGACAGGAGTACTCGTGATGGTGAAAAACGGTGTTGAACAGAAGTGCTGAGGGTCGCGGTAGCGGTGAGAGTGGGGGCTCTTTGCGTTGTTTCGCTGCTTTTTTTGCAGTGGCTCTGTATGGGCGCGGAAGGGAGGGAGAGGAGGTAAGGGGACAGAGGGAAAAAAGGGTGGAGGAAGGCACCACAGCATATCCTCGTCAAGGGCAGCGAGACATGAAGCCGAAGGATGATGTGCGCTGTGCGCTTGAGCCCCACGAGCGCGCGCGCTCGGACCACTGCAAGAGAGGAGAGGGGCACAGCTTCCGTCTTCCCCACCCCACCACCTCTGATGGCTGCCAGTGCCTCGCTTCGTGTGGCAAACACATGCGCCACCAGGTATGCAGACATGCACACTACACATCAGGGAAAAGAGCAACGCCGCTGCACCTTCGCCGCCGACGGACACCGCGGCACCGCAAGCTGCCTTCTTTACCACCATCGCCGGCGCACATCTCTTTGTGCTGCTCAGGATTGCAGGAGGTGTGGAAGGACTTCGCGAGTGTACCAGTCGGCATTGTCACCGATGACCGTATCCGTCATGTCTTCGTCCGCGCGGCCTTCGCTCACCTCCCAGGCGTCGAGAAAGTGCTCCATCACTTCGGTGCCGACGTACTGCTCGAATGGCTTCAGCAGCAGCACCTCCTGCGTAACACTGCGCCGCTCCACATCGCGACGAGCGAGGGCGCAGTTGACCGCGCTGGGGTCGTGGGTGGCGCTATCAGCCTCCATAGACGGCTTTCGCCACGCGGCGGGCCACTGGGCAGGAAGGAAGATGAGATGCATGTGGCGGATCAGCACCATCATGACAGACACACGCATCGGGTCTACGGTGGCATACACCTCCTCGAATGGGACGAAGGCACGTTTCACGGGTGCCGAGTGCGCCACTGAGGAAGCGTTCGTGATAGCATCGCCAAACTGCGCGGCACGTGGATAAATTTGGAAGAGATGATCAGCGGCGCCGCTCAACTGGCTGAGATGCTGTACACAGCGTTCCTGCACCAGTGGATGGCTCTGTAGCGGCCCGGCAAGCTCGATGATGGGCGGTTCAAAGGGATACCGGCTGGGAAAGTACACATAAAAGGCGAAGCAGCCACGGTGCCAAGGCGAGGAGGGCGAGCGCACGTGCACAAGACCGCTCCACGCTTGGTCCGGTGTGAGCATCGGGTCTTCCCAAAAGTCCGACCCCTCACTGCTCGGCGGTGTCAGCGACAGCCCATCCAGAGAGTAAAGAGGCGGCAGCAGCAAGACGTCTCGTAGTGCGGCCATTGGCTCCACTGAGTCTGTGGCGCTCGGCTGCCCCTCCTCCTTATCCTCTGCCCCCAGGCCTCGTGCAGAGGCGGTCCCGCGGGTGCTCAGCAGCAGCATCTCACGCCGGAGGTAGAGGGTCCGGAAGAGATAGTCTCGGGTGGATGTGGAGTCGCCGTGGAGCGAAAAGGATGAGGACGCCATGATAGCCGCTGTAGTCGATGCGGATGAAGGGCACAACGAGGGTAAGGCCAGGGACAGCTTGGGAGCGAGGGACAGCCGCATGCGTCTAGAAATGGTCCAGCGAGAGCTTCAGCGCGTGCGTTTGTCTTCGCGCAGGAGCTGCACCGACACAGGCACGCAGACGCGGACAATCGTAGCTGAGGTGGCCGTGAGCTGTTTCCTCCCTGCGTCATCACCGGTGTACGCGATGGACGCCTCTCGCGCTTTCTCGGGTGTGCACACTTGTCGGCTGGAGCGCGGAGGATACGTGAGCCGAAGCGGAAAGCACACAAGAAAAGGCGACAGCTGACTTGAGAGGGGGGAAGGATGGCGATGAGGAGAGGGAAGGGGAGGGGGGTATGGCCGTGGGACGACGAGTATAGCAAAGATGTCAGAGCGAGGCACGTGTGCGCGTAGCTTAGCATTGCTTATCGTTGCGAGCCATAGCGTACAGAGATCTTCGTTGCGAAGGGGCTCAGCTCTCAGTACGTGGTATCTGAGGGGTTCGGCGCCCCGATTCTCGCGGGAAGGATGTCAAGCAGCTCCCCATAACCCTGCCGATGCTGAACCACTGCTGGCCGTCAAAGGGTCTAGCGCCCACGACATCGATAGGTCAGCGCAACGAATCGCTGCTAATGCCACCTGTGAGGTCCTGGGTGGAGTTGTCTCGCAGCAGCCTGTGACAGCGAGCATAGCTATGCGGCTTACGCGGCAGATAAAGTGCTTCTGTGACTTGAACGCATGCCACGCAGCCCTCACCCGGCCTGTTCCCATGGGGAGCCTGAGCCACCTCAGCAGATGCACCACGTGACTTCCTCCCGAGCGGGGGTCGGCAGGATTCGATGCCGAGGCTGCGCTCCAACGACTAAGTAGGCGTTGCCGCAGCACGTGTCTCTACGGCTGCTTGGCACTGCACAAAGGGGCCTGTGACAGTGGAGTTGGAGCTGTGTGTTGGATGACAGTAAGAATGAACAAGCTGAAGAACACAGTGGTCACAGGCGCTCGCACACAGACACGTAAGCGCTTCGCCGGAAGACGCATAGCTGAAGAGAACGTGATAGTGCGGGCAAGCTGCCCCAACAGCGGTACCGCTGTGCCATCACACTCTTTCCCTCACCGTTACTTCGAGCGCGGCTGTAGACAATTACTTCCTTCTTTCCCTGCGGGAGGAAAGGATGGGTCGTTTCTGCCTACATGAAGCGAGGTGGCGCTTCACAAAATTGCCTCTCTCCCCATCTCTGCTCCCTCGAACTATGCAGCACGCCAATGGAGTGGAAACATACTTTAGACACACACACAGAGAGAGAGAAGGGAAGCTTGTCAGCATCATTCCGATACGGACTTGAAAGCACGCCGAGACGGGCGCGTAGACGCGAGGGGTTGCGGGGGGGGGAGAGCTCTGATAACTATTCGGACACGGGCAGAGATATGAAGAGGCGAGCGTGCAGGGCATCGACGCGGTCAATGAGATGAAGTGAATGTACAAAGCGAAGCGAGTTCATAAAGAAAAACAGTAGATAAGAAAACAAATACGTCGACACACCGTCGCACATGAGGTTCTCCTCTCTCTTCGGGCGCCTCCTCCGCCCCCTTCTTTGTGCAAGTGCGCCACGAAGCCAGAGGTGCACTATTTCAGCGCGTAAAAGGGCGGTGGGTGGAGGGACATGTTTGAACGTCAAGAGAGGAAGAGAGCACGTCAGAGAGGTATACACACAGGGGGAAAGCATGCCCGCACCCGTACCGAACAGCAGTGCAACAGCCGGATCGGGGGTGGGGCGGGGAAGAGGGCCACATAAGCACATACATGACGGAATAGACAAAGGGGCCACGCGGCCCCGAAAGGTGCACAGGGGCCGCCTCGCAGGCCCGTGGTGGAGAGAGAGGAAGAAGGAAGCGACCGTTTGCGCGCACACCCGCAATGGCGCACGAAGCGGAGGTGATGACTGACGATGAAGAGGGGGAAAGCGGTGGAGGCAGAGAGAGAGAGGAGGAGCGTAATCACGCAGGGATGGAGAAGGGGTACGCAGGCGAGGGCGGCATGGGATGGAGGACGTAACAGGGAGAAGGGAGTGTCAAGCATCACCAAATTGGAAGCAATTTCGGAAAGGCATCGAGAGAGGAACGAAACAGATCAGATGGACGCGACGGCGAGCCAAAATGTACATCCTGTGCGAGCTGTTGCGGCGATGGCGTCAGGAAAAAGTAATGGAAAAGAAAATGAGGTGTGTATGTGTGTGTGCGTAGGGAGGGCCACAAGCGTGAATGAGGAGGCTAACGCGCATACGCAGCCGCCGACACGCAAAGCAGGAGAGAATGGAGGGGCCGTCAGCACCGCCAGCGGCGAGCGAACGGGCCTCAAGTGCATCGTCTCGGGCATATATGCACTCCTGAGTCTTTGGCGTCAGAGAAGAGGAATCGGCCCTGCACTCTGCCCTACGCACAAGCACAAGAAAGAGACTCTAAAAACCTGCGGTGCCACATCAGCCACGACCTTTCTTCCGCTTTATTCGCCGATCAGCCGTGCACGCTGTCTTCCATTCTTCACCGCTGACTGACGTATCACGCCACACTGTCAACGGTGGCGGTCGCGTAGGCCTACCTTATTGGAAACAACAACGTTACCCTTCCGTCAGGGCTGCAGTGCTGCCTTGCTCCCCTTAATGGCGAGGGGAAGAGGTACAAAAAGGTGCGCGAGGATGGACGTATCCGTGGGTGCATGGATACGATTCCCCCCCAGCATGACAGAAAAGAGAGGAGGGACAGCTGTGAGACCATCTACGCAACACATCCTCGCACAGCCTGTTCACTGGAGGGAGCGCTCTGAGAGAGAAAGATGCGCCAGGGAAGGGGCGCGGGCGCGCGGTGGCGGCTCCGCGGGCCCTCTCCGTTGATTGGCTGGCGATGCATTCTTTGTCGGCTCTCCCACTCCACTCGTCTGCTCTTCACGCTATTTAAAATGCAACAAAAAGAGCTAAGCAAAGCGCAGAGGGAACGACAGCGGAAACGAAAAGCAAAGGAATGGCGCGGCAGCGTATGAGGAGAAAGGGAAGAGAGGAGACGACTCGTACGGTGTGCGTCCGCATGCCATCCCTGCAGCCCCCCTCCCTCACCCCACCACGGAGGAGACGCATCCACCTTTGAGCGCACAAGAATGCAGCGAGTTAGAGATAGCGAGAGAGGGTGCGTGCACGTGGAAAAAGAGAGCTGATGTGAAGCAGCGCCACCCCGATAGAAACGTCCACAACGACACCATAAAGCAAAGGGAAAAACAGAGGTCGCATCCCCTTTTACTTGCAGAGAAGCCTTCCCCTCTCCTCCCCTCCCCCACACACCCACGCAGACAGACAGACAGACAGGTGGGCCGCTAGCAACGGCGATGCACCGGAGGAGCAGAGGCAAACGGTTAAGAAACCGATTCGCCGTAAGGGGTGAGCAACACCCAAAGTGAAAAGGCGAAATATTTCTCCCGTTCGCTGCAGTGATCCACGCATAAGAGCGAACGACCCGTATGACGGTGCGGCGAGCCCAGCACACGTGGGGCAGACAAGAGACATGGGAGAACCCATTGCGAGGCAAGAGGCGAGCGAGCAGCCCATAGAGGGAATAGCGCACGGTGGGGAAGTGAAGATTTAGATTTCAAAGCCTCTGCATTCTGATGCAGCCTTTGGCAGACCCACCGCCTTGATGGACCCCTCTTTCCCCCTCTCCCTGCCGAGCACATCCATGCCGCCGCATCACTCACTCCACGCTCGCAGCTAAGGAGAGAGAGAGATGCACACTATAGACGCCGAAAGAGGGAAGAGAAGGACGCCAAAAAGTGCCCACACCTTTGCCTTTAGACATGAGCCCCGCCAAAGGAGGCATCGTTGCATGGCGCGTGCACCGAGTGAAGAGAGCGCACAGAAGGGAGAAGCGCCCGGGTGCCGAGTGTGTGGATGGGAGGAGAGGGAAAGGAAAGAAAGGGCGCAAGAGAGGATGCTGGCCGGATATCATACCAAACGTGCGCGCAGAAGCCCAAGCCAACCCCGCCACCGCACAACACACCAACGCTTCTGCATCTCCACACCTCTCTCTCTGCGGAAAAGCCGGCACATGGGCAATGTATGTACCCTGACTACTACCATTGGCAAATCATTTCACAAGTGTCTCCCCTTTTGCCGCTGTAGCAGCTCCTCCGCCGGCTCCGGTCAGGAGCGCGACTTCAAGATATCGAGTGCGCCTTTGCGCTTCGAGCCCTTTGACTTCGAGGAGCTACAAAGATCCGGGTTGCTCAAGCAGCGGAGCTCGTGCTTCGCCGTCTGCATAGCATTGAGGGCGCGCATGCTGTCCTCGTGCTGCTTCAAGGCGTCCATGTTGGGTTCCACGACGTAGTTTGTTGTAGCAATCCAGTCGTTGATCGCGTCCTTCTTTTTTGCCTTGCTTTGAACACTGCCTGTGCTGCTTCGCGTTAGGCCTTCGATCATTTCCTCTGTGAGGCACTGCTCGGAGTCGAGCCTGCGCAGCTTCTCATGCGCTGCAGCGTCCATCTGTGTATCGTTTTTAGTCATGATAGGCGATGCCACCTCGTTAGCCTTGTTCATAGGCGCGACCGCCTTCGTCGGCGACCTGCTACGGCTGATCGAGTGGCCCATTGTGCCAGTCAGAGTGGAGTCGATGCGAGGAGAAGCAGCGCGCTGCACCGGAGAGGAGAGCAGACGCGTATTGTGATCCGAAGAAGGCGAAAGAGACGAGTGCAATGGACACGAGTTGCCTGCTGGAAGCCGCTCTCCTTCTTCCCACAAGACGGAGCGGCGCTAGGCGATGGCAATGGCTGGAGATGAGCAACAATATTTTATCTGCGCGTGTGCGTGTGTATCTGACTAAGAGGGGTGGGGCAGGATGGAGAAAGACTCGACAGCGCGAAGTACAGAGGGGAGAGGGAAGCAAAAGAGGGTGGAGAGAGAGAATGAGAAACGGAAAAGAAGGGAGCTCTTCGACACACAGGAAGAGGCTAACGCACACGCACACGCACGCAGAGTGGGAGGCGCGGTTGAGGCTCCGCTGCTTGCTGAGTACCTCTAGTGTTGGCGAAGGACAACAACCGTTGTGTCCTTTACTGCCTCCTTCACGTGCAGGCAATTCCCGCAGCGCACGCGCGCAGCTGTTGCGCTCCCATCCTCGTCTCTCGACTCCTTCATCGAACTGGGTCTCGGAGGACCTTGAAGGCGAAAGCATAGATCAACTCATGGGGGATGGGTGAGAAAGAGAGGAAGGACGAGAGGGAAGGAGACTGTCCGTACGCTACGCTGCATCTTACTGTTACGATATCGAGTTGCATCAGTCTTGTACCTCACACCTTTTCAAGCGCCTTTTCACTTACCAATCCGCAGGCGCTTGTAAGCCTCTTCCTGCTGTCTTTCCAACTCGCGCTGCCTATCACCGAATATGTCGTAGTTCGGAGGCGGCTTGGGCGTTTGGAAGCTTTCGTATTGATTGTCGCACGCGACGCATACACCGGGCTGCCGCATCGCTGGTGTGCACTGTTCGCCATGTTCGAATCCCCAGAGGTACATGCAAATATTCCGCGAAGTCCACCGTCTTCGGCTCGCCTCGGTAAAGCGATCATAACGCGGGCCCACCATGGAGCACCCCGTCACCCACGGCATCACCCTCTCCTGCAGAAACGGCAGTGCGCGATCCCACAACGCAGGGCACAGTCTCAGTACCCACGGCACCGTGTCGACGTGCATCGCGCTCCACGTGTGCACCACATTCGCAGCATACAGCTGGCACACTGCAACTCTCTTGTCCGCCTTTCTGGCATGGTAGAGGACGCCGCTGTGAAAAGAAATAAGGGTGGTTTGGTCATACATGTAGTCTGGGTAGCGGCGGTAGAGATCGAGGACCTTGTCCGTGCACAAGTACGCGCGCTTCAGCTCCTTCACCTCGATTAGCATGCGCATGTTGTTATCACGGCAAAACAAAATGGCCTCCTCCAGCGTAGGAATGCGAATGCGCCCCGTGGGGTCAGCCGTGAAGCTGCAGTTACGCAGCTCTAGCAGCGTCAGTTCATCGATGCGGCACGTCGGCGGGATGTCGCGGAGGTTGCCGTTGGCGAAGGCGTCGTGGAAGATGACGACCTCGTTGTCTTTGGTAAGTCGAGCATCGCACTCGACACCGCCACACCCGCCTGCGGCGGCGTACCGAAACGCCTCCAGCGTATTCTCCGGTATCCCCTCCACACCACGGCAGCCACGGTGCCCAAACACCACGCTACTCCACAGGAGCCTTGACGGGCCTACAGGCAGCTGAATGTGTCGCAAGTACGACCACCCCAACGCAGCCCCGACGCTGCCGAGCAAAAGTGTGAGCTTCATCGACCAGCGCGACAGAGGAGGGACAGGGAGTGTGAGAGCAAAGAAATGTATGCGCGATAGATTACTTGCCTGCTGAGGAGCAAGCACTCGCGCCCACTCGAGTGTGCCCGTCGAAGGCAGGCAAGAGACCACAGTCACTGTGGCCCTGCGACGCTCCTACTTTACGCCACCCGTTGTTCACCGGCGACGGGCAGGAGGTAAGGAAAGGGGAGATGAGGAGCCGGCGGTATCCGGGCAGCCAATGAGAGACACAGAGAAGCCGAGGAGAAAATGGAAACAGAAGCTGACGGGGGGACGACCCGCACAGAAAGAGTGAAAGGGGGCCCTGGGAGCGTATGCGAGGGTGGGAGAGAAGAGGCTGGAGCTTCTGTGACGTCGAGCTCTGTTATCACTGGGCGCGGACGAGTTGGAGAAAGCGAGGTACAGTGGAAGGCATTCCCACAGCGCCAGGCACATGCATTCGCGCACATCACACTGTCGGCCTCTGTGTCGCGTGGAGGGAAAGTAAAACGAAGAGCCGCCCACGTGCCTCGATGCATCCCTCCACGCCCCAGATAAGTTCCTGCTGCCCCTCTGTCTCCGCTCTCTTCTGCTGTCCAAAGGCTGACGAGCCATCTGAAGAAGGAAAAGCGGCCTCACCAGCACATGCAGGCGCGCATTACTCTGCTGAAAGTGTTTGCTGTATCCGTTTCTTCGTCTGTCCCACTGGGGCGTCTCGTCCCCCTCTCTTCGCCGATGCTGGCTCAAAGAATAGGGGGAGGGGGAAGCGGTGCGATACGTCATGACATCTGTACGCGGCCTGCGGATAGCAAGGTGGGAGAAGGGGGCTTGTGCGCTCGAGGCGTCGCATCAGCGCAACAGAGACTCCGCGGGGGGGAGAAAGGCGCAACGCACGCGCCACTTCCTGCGAGCAAAGACTGAAGGAGAAGAGGCGGAAGGTGAAGCACACACGCACACATACGGAGAGACAGAGAGAGAGCGAGATGCCAACCAAAGACAGCACACAGCTGAGCAGCAGAGGGAGCGTCACAAAAAAGGCCACACACTAACGGCGCTCCCTTCCCCATGCACCTTTCCTCTTCATGGCCAAAGAGTGGTGCATGCGCGTATTGAACCTGCGTAAGGGCGGCGGGCGGGAGAGACGGAGCGCAGAGGGACGAGGTGGGAAAGCGGGAAGACAGGAGAATGCAGGAAGGCAATGGGAAAGCGCGAAACGTGCTGAACCAACGACAGTTCAAACAAACAACAAAAAGAGAGGGAACGTTGACCAGTGCACGCGCACCCCAACGAGTGCAGCAACGCCGCTGAAGGGCCAAAGACGGACGGCGGCGCGCTGCCCCCTTAAAGCCGTCTGCTCAGAGGGCAAAGCGCTCCATGGGAAGGATGTCCTGATGTTTCAGCTCGCGGTTCAGAAGGTCCTCCAGCTGCAGCATGAAAGGCCTGTCAGCCCCGCCAAACCAGTGGACGAGGTCCACACCGTAGTATAGGGTGTGGTTAGCGCGCACCCACTGTATGCACTGTGCCTTGTCATCCGCGAAGAAGCCCGCTTTTACCAGCCGCAGAACATAGTCGGGCACCACAACTGAAGACTTGCCGAACACAAAGGCGACCTGTTGCTGAAAGGACTGCACATCTACCTGCAGCTGCATCACGAAGAGGTCGTTCATGCGCTTCTTAGATAGCTTGCTGTACTCCCGCACCATCACTGCCTGCCCGGCAAAGATAAGCCGCTGCAGAAAGACCGATTCGAGAGCCGGGGTCGGCAACAGCACGCGCTGCTCGTTGAGGACCTTCATACTGTTCACAAGCTGCGCCACATACGGACTCACCATCACCTCGTCTTTTCCACTCTTCAGCTTCGCAATGTTTTTGCAGACACTATCCATGGGGCAGATAGCCTGACATAGTCGGTGGATGCACACATGCAGCACCTCGTGCGCCGCTCTGTACAGCGTGCGGCACCGTTGCATGTAGGACTCCACTGTGGCCGCAGGAAGGAGTGGACTCATCGTCTGGATGGTGGCCTCGTACAGAAAGATGAGGGTGAGCACCGACTGGCACGCCACCGAGCGGTTGCCGAGGGCGAACTGCTTTGCAGGGCTCGTGAACTCGTTGCTTAGACGACCCCACACGACAGGTGGGAATCGAGAGGTCGCAGCGTTGGCGGTACTGGCACCGCTGCCGAGATGCCGGCCTTGCTCCTTTGGTGCATACTGCCCGTTGGTCGCGCCCACCGCTCGCTCTCCTGTCGCGCGCACCTCGGCTAACACTCGCTGCGCGGTCACGGAGAAGTCGCCCTGATGCTCGATCGGCACATTGCGCGACACCGACACAAAGTTGTCCACGACCGTGTAGAAGTAGAGGCACAGCAGCTCCTCGCACCAGCGAAGGATATCAGCTGCCAAGGGAGGTAGCCGCACTGCAATACGGGCCTGGTACTCGAGGAAAACATTGGCAACCGAAATGGCGCTAGAGGTGAGGACGGAGGGCGGCATCTCCACCGACGCCGCAAGCGTTGCGGAGCCCTCGCTGCTGACAGGCGCGCCCAGTGTGGCGGCCTCTACCTCGCTCCCCAAGCTGCTCATCGGGGAGGCAGGCTCTCCAGAACCACCAATGGCGGCCGCTGCGGAGCCCATCTTCGCTGTCGCCCAGTAAGCACCGAAGGTCTGCGTCTGCACAAGGCTCGAGGTGTCGGCGAGCTCGAGCACCTTCTGGGTGAGAAACGGATTCTCCATGAATGGCATCGCCCCCGCAGTGAGGGAGCTGTCGTCGGCGCCCTGGTGCAGGTAGTGCTTCACCTCTCTGATGAAGGACCTGAAGTTATCGGGTGACAGTGGCTTCACCATGTTCAACGATGGAGGAGAGACAGTGCTCACGGCCCAGTCGTCCTCTGCCATGAAGGCTAGCACCTCGTAGGCCTTCGGTGCCTGAAAGTGCAACTGCATGTGGCGCAGCAGCACTGCCTTCGTTTGCGCCCGGGCCGCAGCCTGCTCCTCCTTCTCAAGTCCGAGGACGCCAATGCCCTCTGTCAACATACTCATGACCAGGAACAGGTGCAGCACATGGTCTGGGTCGATGGAGGAGAGGCGCGCGCTTGAGAGCACCACAGTCAGCTTCTCGACCAAGTCACGGCCGACCTTTCGACCTATTTCCTGCACACGCTGCAGCGCCAGACTGTGCAAGCCGGCGTACGGAGAGCCGGTGTGGCGCTCCTCCTCGTGGAGTCGCACTACGGTAGTGTAGATGTACAGGAAGTCCATCAGCTTGGCAGCCATCTGTTGCACGCCGAGCATGAAGTGCTGAGGGTCAATGCCCTCTGCAATGTCCCCGAGTGGGGCGTCATCGCGCTTCACAAACGATACGTCTGCCAGCGACTTGTAAAGAATCTGAATGGCTGCGCGCCCAAATAGAGCTGCCACCAACGCACACGTCTCAGTGGCGCAACCGAGGTCCTGCGAGGCCTCCAGCGCGTTGCGGTACCTCGGTACAAGGAACTTATTTGTCAGACAGTCGGTGAGCACCACCTCAATGCAGTCTGTGAGCTTCTTCGGGTGGTCGCGGTACATACGCCACTCCGCGAGCACCGGCTTCATGCAGTAGATCTTTGCCAGCGAGCTCTCCATTTTAATAGGGCCCTCGCGCTGAAGGAAACCAGCCGCCTCATGTACCTTGCCGCTCGAGATGAGGTTCATAAGCTGAGTCCGCTTCCCACACATCACCTTCATTGCCTCAAGCAGCTGAATGGTCGCCTCCACGTTCTCCTTCGTGCGCTGCTGCGCCAGCAACGCCACCTGCGCAGCCACGGCAGCCTTTGACCTTCGAATCGCCGCCCGCGCCTTCTTGCAGTCGCTCGAGGTCATCAGTAAGCTGTTGTTGATGTCGCAAATCTTTTCCGTGCCGCTCACAAAGGAGTGGTGATGCGACAGTACCCGCCGCTTGAGCGTTGTGCTGACAATGCCACATTTCTGGCGTAGCTCCCGCATTTTTCCTTCCGCCGCCTCGCGCATCAGTCGGCCCTCCGCCTCGTCGTCGGTGTACGCAAAGCCGTCCATGTGCTCAAGCTCGAATTTGACGGGGTTGTAAGCCTTGTCAAAGAACTTCTTGTCTACCCTCTCCTGCACCTGTGCGTCAGTGAGTGGCTCCTCGTCGGAGCTGTCCACGTCGCTGGCATCGTCTGTTGCCGTCCGCTCTCCCTCAGCGTTGCGCACCTCAGCTCCATATTTCATTTGGAAAAACCGCCGAATATCACTGTGCGACATGACGCCGCCGGATTCCGAGATTGCCTTGAGCCGGTCCACTGGGATGTGCTTCAGCACCGACTTGGTTTTTTTGTAGCCGACCTTCATGCCCTTCATCGCCTCCTTCCACGCCGCAGCGAGACTCTCAGTAACGTCCTCCATTCCCCTTCCCCGATGGCGCTGCAGATGTGTACGCGATGCCCTCGCTGCTGAGTCGGTGGCCGCTGGCGTTCTTGTGAGCAGGGATGCCCAGGGAAACGCGCAGGCATGCGCGCGGGCGATAAATTTGCGTGCTCCTCCTCCTCCTCTTGCAGCGGCCGCGTGCCGTTCCCCTTTTCCCTTCCCGAGTCCTCTTGACTCTCCTACTTCTGTTTAGTTCGCGGCTGTTGTGTGTGTGTGTGTGTGCGTGCGACCCCCTCCTCCCTCTGTCGAAGACGTGCACCTCACGCTTGCCGAGACCCCCAGCAGCTACCAAAGCAGGAAGGGAGGGGGGGGTAGGAGAAGGGGAATGGCTATACAAAATGCCACGGAGAGGGGACAGAAGGGAACATTTACGGGGAGGGTGAGGGTGTCGGAAAGGGCAATACCAGGGCGAGAGACTGTGTACGTCACCCTCTATTGTATGCCATGCCACATCTGAGGAATTCGAGGCGCCCGCAGCGGTGACGCCGTGACGAAGAAACACATGAAAAGGTCGTGCACGCACCACCACCACGATGTCCTCTCACGGTCACAGGCGCCAGCACAGGGGCGAGAGGCCCACGAGGCGTAATTTTTCAGCAAAAAAGGTAAGACGCCTGCATTGGAAGATTGCGAAGCTGCTTTGTCAACAACGTTCTGTTGTCACTGCCGCTTTCTGACTCTGCCACACAGTCACACACGCACATACACGCGCACATACACAGTCACACTTCTATCAGCAGCATTCCCTTTACTGTACACATAACAGCACACGGACTCTCACAGACTTGCAGCGGCATACCGCGTCAAAGCAATACTACGGGGAAAGCCGCGGCCGCTGCAGCTCGTCTTGCTGGCGGAGGCGGCGGCCAACTTCCAGTTGCTCTTGCTGCTTGTCAAAGCACAGTTGCATCAGGTGCTGAGCGTTGCGCAATTCCTCGAGCTTGTCCATCAAGTCCCGCTCACGCGCTTGCGTCTCAGCGAGGGAGGCCTCGCTAATGTTCTTGAGTGACTCGATGTTTGCACACCGCTCACGCAGAGCTGAGGCCTCCGCTTTGTATGTCTGCAGCTGCCCGAGAATGTCTGCCTCCTGCCGGCGTAGTGTCTGTACCTCTTTCGTGAGCTCTCTCACTCGGTGCTCCAGGCTCTCCACCTCGCGCTGGTACCTCCGCCTTTCCGCGACGGCATTGGCAAGCTCGGCTTGCGCCGCGTCGAGTCGCACGTCACGGGCCCGCTGAGCTGCTTGGTGCTCGCTGACCACACGCTCGTGGCTCAGCCGCGCCGTCTCGAGCTGCCCCCGCAAGAAGCTGATCTGCTTCTGTAGCTCGCCGCACTGCTCTTCCGCAGCTTCTCGGGCTGCCACGGCGACCACTAGTCGCTCCTGCTCCTTCGTCAGTTGATCTGCCTCGTGCTTTGCCTCACGATTTTTGTCGCCCAGCACGCGTTGCAGCGCCGCCACTTCCGCGCGCAGCTCCCGAAGCTCATCCTCGTAGTGCTTCTCTTCCACCATTCGATCGTCCAGCTGACGGTTCAGCTTGTCGCAACGGCGCTGCAAACTCCGCCGCTCCTCCTCAGCAGCGCGCGCATCTTGGCCTCGCTTCGCCTCATCAGCGGCCATCCTCTCACACAGGGAAGCGGTCTGGCGCTTCTCCATCTCTAGCAGCGCCGTCACACGTTCCAGAGACTCTTTCAAATAGTGTATGCGGTGCTCGCGGTCGTCGTCGGAGCGCTGTGATGTTTTTTTAAGGATGAGTACGCAGCGCTCCGCCTCACTCAGCTCCCTTTCAACACGCGAGACCGCTGCGTGGTGTTCTGCAGCGGCCGCTTCCATTCGCCGCCGGTGAGCCTCTTCAACCGCTTGCAACTCCGCCTTGTGCTCTATTTGAAGGCGCGCCAGTTTTTGCTCGGTGTCCTTCACACCTTCGCAAAGCACAGCTGCCGTCTTTTGAGCGGCCGCCCAGCTCTCCTTCGCAGCGCTCACGGCGCGGGACAGGGCACCGCGGTGCGCAGACACGACAAGTTCCATGCACGCCCGTTTCATATCTATCGCTTCATCTGCGTAATCCTCGACTGCCAATGCCCAGGTCACTGCGACGTGGCGCTGTAGCTCACGGTAGCTACTCTCCAAGGACACTGCTTTGCGCTGTGACTCGTGCAGCTGCACCTGCAAAGCGTTTGCGAGCTTCTCAGCAGCCATGGCATCGTTCGTGGCGTCGCGAAATGACTCCTCGTGCTGACGGCATATCTCGTCGTAATGCGTCTTCATCTCGCTGACGCGTGAGCTCAGGCTGTCCTGCGCTTGCCGCAGCGCCTCCTCCGTTTTCGTAAGCTTCTCAACCAGATCGGCTTCCCGCTGGCGATCCTCCTCCACGCGCTTCGCCGACACCCGCACCTGCTCCTCCATGCGATGCATGAGCAGCTCCATCTTTGCCTTTTCCTTCTTGTATTTTTCACGAATCGCGTTGGCAGCGGCCGTCTGCTCCTCGGCGCTCCGAATCGTCACGACCGTCGCTGCCTTGGCTTCCTCAGCCTCCCGCAATGCCTTTTGGGCCTCCTCCTTGCGCTGCTGGTACTTGTGCTCCCGGCTGTCGAGAGTGCCCATAAGCGTGGTCACTTGTGTCTGCGCCTCGAGCAGCTGCTCTTCGGCGCGTGCTTTGTCGTTTTCAAGCGCTGCCACCTCTGCCTCCCGCGCCGCGACAGCCTCCTCTAGGCTGCGGATGCGCTCCTGGGCGCTGTCCATGTGCATGCGGCTAACCTCTTGCTGATGCTGCAGCTTCTCCTGCAGAACAAGGCTCTTGCTCCTCTCCTCGTTCAGATGGGGAAGCACCGTCGCCTGCTCGCTGCGGAGGTGCTGAATCGTCTCATCACGCTCCTGTATCACCTGGCGAAGCTCCTCAGCAGTGCGCTTGGCAAGGGACTCCACGCCCTCCGCATGGCGGGTTAGAAGTGAGCACTCCGCTTCGCGCTGTTCCGCCTTCTCCTCGAGGCGCTGCACCTCCCTCGACGTCTCGTCTATGGCCCGCTGCAGTCGCTGCTGCTCCTGTAAGGCGGCCTGCAGCTCCATCTCAGCTCTCCCCGCCCGCTCCTCTGTCGCCGTCAAGGAGAGCGCGAGCTTGTCGCGGTGAGACCTCTCCTGCATGACCTCCTTGGAGGCGACTAGCTTGGCTTCTGCGCACTCCTGTATCTCCGATCGGAGGGCGGCGATGATGCTGTTTTTCTCGCACAGCTGCGCCTCCGCTGCAGCAAGGATAGCGGCACGTTCCTCAACGGTTTTCCTCATAGCCGCCACGCTCTCCTCCGCTCTTTCTCTGGCCGCCTTCGAGTCTGCTTGAGACCGCTCTGCCTCCTCGACGCGCTGCCGCAGGGCGCCTTCGCTTCTCTCGTGCGCGGCCAAGCGTTGCACGAGCTGGGCAGCCTCTGCTTGCTGCTTCTCGCTCTCCCGCCGCAGGCCCTGGATGGCCGTCTCCTTAGCCTCGATGGTGTTTTGCAAGCGGCTGATTTCGCTCCGCATCTCCTGCCGCACCTCCGAGAAGTGTTGGAGCTCTCTCTCCAAGCCTTTTGAGCCACCAGTTCTCTCGCTCAGCTCCGCGCGCGCAAGCTCCAGCCGCGCATGCAGCTCTTGTACCTCGCTCTCATGACGGCGCCGCATGTCTTCTATGGCAAATGCGTGCTCGTGCTGAACCTTCTGCGCCTCCTTGCCATGAACAAGCTCGGCACGGCGCGCCTCCTCCTCCTTGTCTCGCAGCTGCACTTGCAGACGCTGCACGCCAGCCTGCAGTTCCTCCAACTTCTGTGCCAGACTATGTTCGTCAGCAGCGGTGCGCCGCTGCGCATCCGCCAGCTCCAACTGTGCCCGGCTCAGTTGGTGCCGCAGACGCTCACACTCCTCAGCTCGCGCCGCGGCAGCTGCGGTGACGGTGGCCAGCTTCTCGCGCAGTTCCGCTTGCGAGCGAGTGGCCTCCTCGCGGGCGCGGCATAACGCGTCGGCGCTGTCGCTAATTGCACGCTCTCTTGTTTCCAGCAGCCGACGTGCGCGGTCCGCCTCCTCTTGGCATTGCCGCATCTGCTCCTGCAGCGTGCGGTGCTGCGCCTGTGCCCCCTCACGCTCCTTTTCCGCCACCGCCGTGTAGCGCTCGTGCTGAGAGCGGGCCGCCTGGAGCTCCGCTACGGTGCGCTGCAATGCTTCTTGCGACCGCGCCAAGGAGCGCTCCAGCTCGCTGACGCGCTCGGCAGACGCCGTATGCGCTTGCCGGAACCGCGTCACCTCCTCGCGCAGCTCACGCTCTGCCTGCTGCTTCGCCAAGTCCGTGGTTGAGAGCTCGTGCTTCGCAGTGTCGAGCGCCTTCGTGGCGGTCTGTAGCAAGGAGGACAACTCCTCCACGTCCTGCTGCGCTTTTCGGAGCGCTTGCTGCGTTGCGCGGTGATCCATCTCTCTGCTAGAGAGCGCTTCTCGCAGCTTTTCTATGTCTTGATTACACTGTGCCCGCTCACTAGCCGACTTCGCCTCTAATGCGGCAAGCGCTGATGTGTGCTCGTGAATCGGCATCATTTCCCGGATGCGCGCCTGCAGCTGCTGCGTATGCGACTGCGTCTCCCTCAGCATCCGCGTCGCCACCTCCAGCTCGCTCTCGAGGTTAGCGATAGTAGCGGCCTGCGCCTCTACCCGCGACTGAGTCAATGCGCACACCTCATCGCTTTTTGTTTTTTGGGCATGTGCCTCAGCGATGGAGACCTGAGCGTCCGACAGTTCGCACTCCAGTCGGTGAACCTTTGCTGCGGCTTCAGCTGCGGCTAACGCCTGGCCCTTTGCGTACTCCTCACTCTCTTGCAGGTGCTTCTTGAGGGCTTCCGAGTTGAGCACGAGTTCGCGAACTGCCTCCTCCTCACGCGCAAGCTGTGCTTGTATCTCCTTCACTTTTCTGCTCTTGCTGTGCAGCTGCTCCGAAAGGTGCCGCTGCTTGGCGATGCTTGCCTCCTCTCGTTTCCCGGCAGCCGCCTCTTGATCTTGGAGCTGTCGCAGCAAGCGGTGCAGCTGGTCATCCTTGTCGTTGATGACCCGAAGGTACTCCTCCAGGAGCTGGTCAACGTGTTCGCCCGGTGCTGGGCCACGCTTCTGCTCCCCATCGGACACCATATGCTACAGAAGCACAGCAAGTGAAGCGAATGCGACTCACCACCGTCGGTCACCTCTCCGTCTTTCGTTCGCCCACCCGTCACCTCGGAGAGGAAAAATAGAGAAGACAGAGGCGCTCTACTGAGTAGGCGCGACTGGCAGGAGGCGTGTCGGGGGTGGCCTACCGGCAGATGAAATACGTACAACGCAAGAAGCCAAGCGACGAGTCGAATCAACTTCGCGTATCCACCTCTTTGCAATCCAACATCAAGGGCAGGAGGGGGAGAGAATCGGAGAGCGATACGCTGTTGACGAGTGTCATCCCTACAGGCACTGGGGACGTGTTGATCGACATAGCTGAGCGTCACGGTCGGGCGCCAGGACGCTGCGAGACTTACAGCCAATACCCCCTCAACGCCGCCCCCTCTTTCGAGACTGGCGGGTGAACCCGGTCAACTTGCACCTCGCCCAGCCGCAAAGCAGCCCCGTGGCACAAGGTGACCGAGCGACCTAAAAGGCAAGACTTTGTCAATACTCGAAAAGCAGCCGACGCACCGACGCATCAACCAACGAGGCTGTGCCCCAACCTCCGCCAGGCCACTACGCCCTCGCACATAGGCTCCAGCTCAACCTCGGATATCCACGTGGGGGAGCACCAACATATGCCTAAAAAAGAACCCTGCAGCTGCGCAACATAAACGCGACATACATATACGAGGCATGGAGAACACTCGGCTGGATTTCCCCACCAACACCCACACTCACCCACCCACACATACGGGGGTCGCAAAGGTCAAACCTCGTTGAGCATGTGCACCACTCGGTGTGGTAAGATGGACTTCAGCTGCTCCCGTGACTCCGGCGCCTTGAGAACGAGGATGGCGCGGCAACGTGCTGGCACCACTGTTCTCCCGCTAAGCGCGTTGTTTTCCATCAGCCCCTTTAGCGAGTTCGCCACTCCTTTGATTACGTCAGGGGTGGTCACCCATACCACACAGCGACTGCGGTGGTCCTTGAACGGTGCCACCAAAGCCGCCCTCAGCTGATCCACCGACTCAAAGGGTCCGCGTAGGGTAATGACAGCGGCGCCGCTGCACTTGGTCGCAAAGGCCAGTGCGTCTGCCCCCAATTCTTCCATCCGAAAGTGAACCCCACTCACCCCAGTGCGACGACTGAGGACCACCTTTGCTAAGCGATTGGAGGTGGAAGCCGCCACTGCGCACGAGCACGGATGCCGCTCACGCGGTGAGACATCCACACTGGGTGAGAGCAGCACTGCGAGACCCGCCGCTACAAGAGCCAACGTAACGGCTACAAGGGCGATGCGCCACGACCTGTAGCGCCGACTAAAGTCCGCGGCCTTCTCTGCTAAGCTCTCGAGGCTTGGTCGTATCTGAGCTCTTATACACTGGTTATGCGCATTGCACCTTTCCTCTACCGTATTCTCGCTATCCCGTGATGGCTGCGATGCCTCTGTCCCCTCACGCGCACAGCCTCGATTCGCAGATTTAGAACGACTGCGTGTCTTGGGTGCCATTCTTCTCACTCCCACCCGAAGAACGGGACGGACAAGGTCCGTTTTACCTAAAGCCACGCTCTGCCTAACCCTCTCTGGGTATCTCCTCTGCCGCTCCTCGAGATAATGCGTGGCGGCTGAGGCACAGAAGTGGCCACAAGGAGAAAGAGAGGGGAGCGAGATAGAGCGAGAGCAAGACGCAATGGGAGAGAAAAAGGGAGTAAACTAAAAGAGTTGATTCGGTCCTCATCAGACGTGCACCAGAGGGCACTCTGCTCAGCAGCCTTGGCCTCGAAGGCAGCGGGGGGGGGGCTGCAGGTGCATTAGATGCACGTGGTCGGCGTGACTCCTACTCCTCTCAGATTTTTGAGACACGCGCAAGTGAGTAGTCTGTGCACGTGTGTGTAGAGGGACTCAAACGCCATGCGCCACAACAGAGGAGCACGGCGCAGACGGCGTTAAGGAATGAGGAGCATCCAATTCTCAAGCGTGCAGGTGCTCGTTATCCTCTACTGCCCGTAGAGAGGGTGAGGGGAGAATGTGTGGGCACAAACTGCGAAACGGGATGGAGAGAGCGGAGGCGGAAGGCGCGATGAAGACACCCACCCCAGAGATATGTGTGCTGGCGTGGCAATATGAAGAGGTAAAAAAGAATGGCTAGCTACACACTGCCTTAAGCCTTACACACCGGTTGCTTGCCAACTTTTGAGGTTGCACACCCATCACTTTGGTGGAGGAGCGTGGTTTGAGGTGCCGAGCAAGCGCAGCGCTCTATCGGAGTTGCTACCTTTGGATAGTAGCGGCCTTGAGATCGGCACCAGCTCCTCGTGGCGGTGTCCTAGCTCCTGAATGGCCAGCACCGCGCTCTGTGACGGGACCCACTGTTCGCCGTGCATACGGCGAACAAGCTCCATTGCGTAGGCAGCATCATCCTCAGTGTTACACGCCACCAGGAGATGCGTGTAGGTGTATGGGAGAAACGGCACCTGCTCCCTCTGCTGCTGTCTGCCGGCCTCAATGGCACCCTTGGCATCGCCGCTTTCTTGCCGCGCACGGATCAGGGCCAGGTGGCAAACGCTGTCCAGCAGCATCGTCTTGTGGAAGGTGGCAAAGATCTCCTCCACCGCGTCATAATGCTTCCCCTCGACGCAAGCGGCCAACGCGCAGCCAACGCCCACCACATCAGGGCGCAGACTCTCTCGCTTCATCTGCTTGAGAACTAGAAGTGACTGCGCCCATGCGCCCGGCTGAACGCACTGCCGCAAGATAGAATTGAAGTGACTGACATTCATCGCGACACCTTCCTGACGTGCCGTGTGCCACAACTCCACTGCGCGGAACCAGTTATTCGCACTCGGGTCAAGTAGCTCTTGTTGGAGCGCGTACACGTGGCCGAACTGGTGCATCCAGCCTCCCCCGTAGCGAGGGAGCAGTCCCTGACCAGACGTGCGTGGATGCATGAGCACACCGAAAACAGCTGGGGAAAAGGAGGCAGGGCGTCCAAAGAGACGCTATTTTGTTCTGCCAACGCACCTCGTCACGATCAGTCCGTGCGCTTGCGCGGACGCACAGTTTG